>NC_066527.1:2657313-2697313 GCF_024679095.1 Eriocheir sinensis | reverse complement strand
AAAAAAAAAAAAAAAAGAGAATGAATAAGAGAATGAAGAAAAAAAGGAAAAAAAAAAGAGAAAAACGAGCCAATCCGTATCAAACATGCATTGGTCAGTGAGGTTCGTGAGCCGCCCTGTTATCTGACACTTGAAGAAATGCAGTGTGTGTGTGTCTGTGTGTGTGTGTGTGTGTGTACGTACCTTCTCCTTGGTGCATATCGTGTTTCTTGAAGCGTTCGTTGCTAAAATTGGCTCCTTTGAAAGTTAAATTGGAGCGGTTGGAAGGGAAGGAAATATGGAAGTCCCGCAGAGTGTTTAGCTCCAGGGCGCGAGGCGGAAAATGTAAAGAATTGGCCACTCTATTGATCAAGGTTAATGGGGTGAACAGTACAAGAAGAAAAATGACTATATTAAGGTTTGTGCATCAATTCTCTTTAATCCGTGAAGTGGAATATTTAAGGAATGAAAGACTGGCTGCTTGGTAAAGTTAGTCATTCTATCCGTCTTTTTCTGGCCCGTAAGGTGGAAAATATAAGGAATGAAACACTATTTATAAAGAACAATAGGAGTGAACACGAAGAATGACTGAATGCTGAAGTTTCTCTGTATATTCACCTTTTTTTTATTGGGCGAGATGGAAAATACAAGGAATTGAACACTGTTGATTAGGCAAAATGGGGGCAACTGTAGAGCACGAAGAATGGCAGATTAGTAAAGTTCGTCTATCCATCTTATTTAAAGTATGCAAAATTAACCACGGTATTCATAAGGGTTAATGGATTTGAATAGAAGACAAGGAAGAGAGGCTGAATATAGAAGCTCCTCTGTCTTGTAATCCTCTGTATGGCGAGGTTGAAAATATTAAGAAGACACAGAAGACGAAGAATATGAAGATGGAGAAGAAAAAGAAGAAAAAGAAAAAGAAGGAGGAGAAGAGGACTAGGAGCTAAATGAAGACGGAGGCTCACCAAAAATAAAAATTCCTTAGTATTCGCGTGCATTTACAGTGATATTCGGAAAGGTAAGAAAAAGATCGAGCATACATCATGAAAAATGTGCCGGACTCTAATCAACTTAATGATAAAAATACTCACCAGAAATCAAAATCCTTGGTATTCGCGTGCATTTAAAGACTGACATTCAAAAAGAGAAGAAAAGAAATTCGAGCATATATCATAAAAAAAATACATTCCGGTAAAACAATTTTTCAACGTAATAATAAGACAACTCACAAATATCAAAATCCCTTATAATATTCGCGTGCATTTAGAGTGACAGTCAAAAGCATAAAAAAAATCGAGAATCTGTCACGTAAAAATATGCCGGAATGTCCATTTTTTTTTAAACTTAACAATAACTCAACAAAAATCAAAATTCCCTTTGTAATCGCGTGCAATTAAAGTGACATTCGAAAGAAAAAAGTCGAGCATAAATCATGTAAAAAGATGCAGAAACTTCGACTTTTTTACTTAATGATAAAATAACTCACCAAAAATCAGAAATCCTTAATATTCGTGTGCATTTAAAGTGACATGCTAAAAGATAAAAAAAATATTCCACCATAAATCACGATGTATAAAAGTCGCCAAACATAAAAATTCTATGATATTCGCGTTCATTTAAAGTGACATTCAAAAGACAAAAAGTAATAATTCCAGCATAAATCACCAAGAAATATGTATGAAAGTCACCAAATATCAAAATTACATCGAAATTCGCGCGCATTTAAAGACTGACAATCAAGAGGAGAAAAATATCGCCCCTCCGAGGATATTTGCGGACGAAGGTATTGGCAAACGACGGATAAAAATAGAAAGTCTAGCGAGCAATATTTCATTAGAGAGTAAAGTGGTGTTTGTGTACCTTGGAAATGATACCTTAGAAGAGAGAGAGAGAGAGAGAGAGAGAGAGAGAGAGAGAGTGAGTGTAAACGGCATGCGCGTGTCACATATTTCACCCACAACTGAGTTCTGTCGATGTGGCCACTTGTCTCTGTCTCTCGCGTGTTATTTACCGTCTGCCGCTGAAGGGAAGTCGCCTATTACCAGTGTTAGTTGTTGCTGTCGTGGTTGTTTTGGTGGTGGTAGTGGTGATTCTGGTTGTAGTGGTTGATGGTTGTTTAGGTAATATTGGTAATGGTTTTAGTAGTGGTGGCGGTGGTCGTAGAATTTAGTAGTTATCTAATCTTGTGGTGGTTGAATTGGTGAGTGTCAGTTCTTTAGTGGTTGTGGAGGAGGTGGTGATAGTGGTTGTAGTTATGGTGCTGGAGTTGATCTTTTAGGTGACGTTGGTGTAGTGATGTTGGAGGTGGTGATGGTAGTACTTTGCATGCTACTGACAGCCATTAATGTTTAGGTGACGGTCGAGGAGGTCAGGCTGCAGTGGTGGTGGTGGTGGTGGTGGTGGCTATGGTGGTGTTGATAATGATTCTGGTATAGGACTATGTGTGGTACTGATTGTCATTAATGTTGTGGCAATGTAGTGTCGGTGGTGGTGGTGGTGATGGTGGCGGTGGTGGTGGATGAGAAGGTATTGATAATGTTTAGTATAGGACAATTGGTGATGGTATTGGATGGTGTGGCAGTGTTAGAGTCTGTCTGTCATGGTTGTGGTAGTGGTGATGGTGGTAGTGATGGTGGCGGTGGTGGTGGATGAGAAGGTATTGATAATGTTTAGTATAGGACAATTGGTGATGGTATTGGATGGCGTGGCAGTGTTAGAGAGTCTGGCTGTCATGGTGGTGGTGGTGGTGATGGTGGTGGTGATGGTGGCGATGGTGGTGGATGAGAAGGTATTGATAATGTTTAGTATAGGACAATTGGTGATGGTATTGAATGGTGTGGCAGTGTTAGAGTCTGGCTGTCATGGTGGTGGTGGTGGTGGTGGTCGTCCCTTACAGTACGTTAATAATTTATCGTCAGCGGCGCGAAGGTCCGAGCGGCATTCCTCATCCTAACGGTCCTCGCGGGGGCACTAGCGGCGATGGTTCCGAGCTGTGATGTGGACGATTTAGCGGAGGCGACAGTGTGTATTCTCCCTTTCCCTGTAAAACAACAAATGTGGAATCATCTTTATCGTCGTTATTTAGGTCATTTGTGCCCCTTTTAACAGTCTTTGGGTCCATAAATAATGATTCTTTAATATCACACTAAGAAATTTGGCGTACACTTTTGACATTTTTCTCTTACATTTAGCCCGAAGAGGAGAAGCCGAACAGTTTTTGTGCCACATTCTTAAACATTTCGGCGTCCAAGCACACATATTTGTCAAGGCTTTCATAGGAGTTTTGATCTTTTCCAGGGGTAGTTTTATGATCCTGGTGGTAGTCTGACCCTTCTTCTGCACCATGAACGTAAAGAAACACTCATTAGAACCAACCTGATCCCCTTTTGACCTTTATAGATAGATTTTATGAGGGCGGAAGCGTCTGAGAATACCAACCCTTGCATACATATATATCTCAAATACCGTGCGACTAGATATTACTAAAATCTTTGCCGGGAAGTGGTCGGAAAGAAGGCAAATCGTGCTGGCAATCATAAATACTTCCCTAATATCATACGACCAACTTTTGCTGATAACTTTTCCCCATGTATAATTCTTCCTATGCCGTCGTAAGGAAAGCAAACCGTCCGGGCTGTCAGTCATAAGGAACGTTGCCAGATTGTCGTACTAAGCCTCCTATGTTTGCCGATTTGCGACCCCAAAACTGCCTCCTCGACCCCAATAACTGCCTTCATATATAGTTATCGTTAAAACGGTTAATTATTGTTTTCTCTTTTTGGCAACAGCTATGGCTCAGAAACCGGTAAATACGAGGCTCTGAGTACGATAATCTGGCAACGGTAGTCATAAGTAACTTTCTTAACCCATCCGCTGCGACTGGCACGGATTTAGCTTTCACTGGAACCCTGGTATAATATAGTCCCAGGTCTTTCTCTCTGGTGGATAGTGGAGTGTTTCCCATGTGGTATTGGTGTGCTGGATATCCCCTCCCAAGATGCATGACTTTACATTTTTCTTCATTGAATTGTAGCAGCCACTTTTTGTTCCATTTCTGTTGCTTGGTGAGGTCTTCTTGTAGGGACTTCGCAGTCAAGGGGTTAATATCACTTGCACAACTTTTACGGACTCTCATTCTTCAGAGGACGCGGCCAGGCGGAGAGCAACAGTTCCTCTCCATACAGAAACGTCTCCTTTAGCAGCGCGATCAACTATGGAAACGCACCTTTGCCCTTTCTCAACAAGTGGGCGCAAGGGGAATAGGGATGACTCGACCTCCAAATATATACCACTCGCAACTGGCTTCTCTTTTGGCCTTTCGTTCTGTTTTTTGTTGTCGGAGTTGCGTCTAGGGTCGATTTTTGTTATTGTTTGTGTTTATTTCCATTGAGCTACCTCTTGCCGTGGAAAAAAAAAAACACTGACCACCTCGATGATACACACCTTTAGACTTTCTCAACAAGTGGAGCAGCGATTAGCGGGCTTTTTTTTTTGCCCTTTAGCTGCCTCCCTTACTATAAAAAAGAGGAAAAAACTACTGGCACAGACGTAGAGGAGTAAGACATCTCTGGAACTATATTTGCAACTCATATTGGCATCTTTGAGCCAAGTAAGATCGGGGAATAGGAAGGACGAATAGCGTAAAGGATCTTGTATAGGAATCTAGTAATCTTGTATAGGAGTAACCAATAGCACATGAAAAAAGGAGTAAGACCCTTTGAAACCATATTTGCACCTCTTTTTAACATCTTTTCTGAGCCAGGTAACATCGAGGAATAGGAAGAACGAGAGTAAGTAGGTAGGGTATAGGCATAGCATAATCGTTGTCTGTATAGGAGTAACCAGCAGCTCATGAAAAAGGAGTAAGACCCTTTGAAACCATATTTGCACCTCTTTTTAACATCTTTTCTGAGCCAGGTAAGATCGAGGAATAGGAAGAACGAGTAGTGTATAGGATCTCATATAGCAATCTCGTAATCTTGTTTAGGAGTAACCAAACATCTTTCTGAGCCAGGTAACATCGAGGAATAGGAATAACAAACAGCGTACCGTATTGGACCTCATATAGCAATCTCGTAATCTGGTATAGGAGTAACTAATCGCTCATAAAAAAAGGAGTAAGACCCTTTGGAACCATATTTGCACCTCTTTTTAACATCTTTTCTGAGCCAGGTAATATCGAGGAATAGGAATAACTAGCAGCGTATAGGATCTCGTATAGCAATCTCGTAATCTCGAATAGGAGTAACTTATACCGCATAAAAATAAAAACCCTCTGACCCTCTATTTGCTACTCTTTGGTATCACTCTCTGCTCTCTTTATAGGGGAAGGAACTCTTTATAGCTGACCGCTTTGTGATGTTTGTTTAGGTTTCTCCTACACTCCTGCTCCTCCCCCGACAAGTGGCATGAAGCAAAGCCGTCGCGTTGGTATACAGTGCATCTCTGTTTCCATTCCCATGACAACCTGAGCCGGAATCGCATTTGCAGAAGGAGGAGGAGGAGGAGGAGGAGGGACGTTAGTGGAGAGGGATAGATGGATGACTGAAGGAAATGGTAACGAAAGACACGGTGAGAAGGAAGAGAGGAGAGGAAAGGGAGGGACAACTTGACAAACGGAGCCGGAATAGCGTTTGCAGAAAGAGGAGGAGGATGAGGAGGAGGAGAAGAATAGCAGTAGTAGTAGTAGTAGTAGTAGTAGTAGTAGGAGGAGGAGGAGGAGGGTGTAGTATATTTCAAGCAGAGGGATACGAGGGGGTTACCTATTGAGCGATGAGCCATAACTCCTCGCGGTCTTACTGGCCTGGAGAACGTGAAGGCTGGGACGAGGAAACTAGACGTGGCGGGCAGAGGATGAGAGGGACGCTGGGATGGATGGATCACGTTAGAGGGAATGGGAGGTACGAGGAAACATTACATCGGGCAGTTGCCTTCACCGTGTTATTTGTAGCATAGTGATGAGTGGAAACCTGAGGAGCGGGCAAATATAAATAGACGTCGAAGCATTAATGTTTAGCTAGGAGGGACAGGAAGTGGAGATAAAAAACTTTAATCCTTTTTAGCCAGAAGGAACTAGACAGAGAACCAGATGTCGCAGGTTTAGTAATATGGAAAGAAAAATGTCGATCAGCTTGAAGGGAGTTAGAAGTTGGAGTTGTAAGTAAAGAAGTGATTTGCTAGACGATATAACTCTTCACCTTTTTCAGTGCCATAGTGTTGAAATGGAAACGTGTAAGACAGAGACAAAGATAGCTAGATATCGTTGGCAAAATAATGTAGAAAATTATCACTCAGCTAGAAGGGAGAGGAAATGAAAGGAAGTGATTTGCTGGACATTATACACCGTAAGTCTTTCATTGGCATACTGAAAAGTGGAAACGTGCGAGGATGAGACACGGAGGGAAGAAAACGTCGTTGGATAAATATTGTAATAAAAATATCGTTAAGCTAGAGGGGACAGGAGATGAGAGGAAGGGATTTTCTAGAAAATTTAACCCTTAACTCTTTTTTTTCAGCACTACAGTGATAATTCGAAACCTGGGGACAGAGAAACGAAGAGAGCCAGCCATCGCAACCTTAATATGTGGAAGTAAAAGTATCGTCTAGCTAGAAGGGACAAGAGATGAGAGGAAGTGATGCATTTAGTGTAACTTAACATTATAAACCTTAATCGCAACCTAAATATGTGGAAGTAAAAGTATCGTTTAGCTAGAAGGGACAAGAGATGAGAGGAAGTGATGTATTTAGTGTAACTTAACATTATAATCCTTAACCTTTTCAGTGCTGCAGTGGTATATGAAAGCCTGAAGGTCGGATATACGAAGAAAACCAGACTTGGAAAATCATATTATTTGACGAATATTTGACGAGAGAAGAGAGCGTGGGATGATGTCAAACGTCAACCTGGATTACCTTTGCCCTCTGTATAATCAGTGACACAGTGAAAGGTTGAGTACATGATACGAGATATAGAGAGAAACAGACATGAAAAGGAAACGTAATATGTAACTAGAAGGGACAGCAAATGACGTGCGTGACAGTATAATCCTTGACTCTTGTATTTTACCGGTTTCATTTCACACGGAGTACTTCTATAAAACAGTTGTCAGTGGAAGGGAACGCAGTGCTCACCACGAAGGGATGACATTGAAAGGAGGAAGTGTATGCTGTCCTTCCAACGCCAGAGTAAAAAGCGTAAACCTGAGACGCAAAAATACTCGGAAAAACACAAACCCCAGAGGGAAAGATGTTGCAAGGCGTCGTTTAGCTCAGCTCAAGGGGACGGCAGGGCGAGGAAGACGTGTGAGGGCGGCGATTAAAAAGGGGGAAGTGTATGAGGTCATTTCAACCCCCAAGCAAAAAGCGTAAACCTGAGACGCAAAAATACTCGGAAAAACACAGACATCACAGAGGGGGGTATCAGGACACCTCTCCTCCCGAAATTGACTTCTCTTTCGGCAAATCCTCTCTTATCTTTTTAGGAGCAGTGAGTAGTGGGCTTTTTTTCATTATTGTTATTTTTTTGTAAGCCCTTGAACTGTTTCCTTTGCTGTAAAAAAAAATATGTTGCAAGGCGTCGTTTGACTCAGCTCAAGGGGACGGCGGGGGCAAGGAAGACGTGTGGAGGGCGATGACCCATAACTTAGCGTCTTATTTATGGCGAGGAGGAGACAGGGGAGGGAAGCGCCGCGGGACAAACGTCAGAGGGGAAAGAAGGTGAAGAGAGATTGCATTGCCGAGATGGAAGGGGCAGGACAGGAGGTGCGAGCAGGCTATATATTGGATGCGTTCCCATAACTCTTTGTCTTATTAATGTCTTGTGAGTCCTGGAGGCCGCGAGGGTAGAAATATATGATGGAACAAGGGGTAGAAATGAAGGAGGGAGGCAGAATGAATCGTTGAGTCAGAAAGGACGGCAGGTTAGAGAAAGTTGTATCGAGGGTAGAAATATATAATGAAACATGAGCCAGGGGTGTGGAAATCAAAGGAAGGAGGGAAGCAGAATGAATCGTTGAGTCAGAAAGGACGGCTGGTTAGAGAAAGCTGTATCGAGGGTAGAAATATATGATCGAACAAGAGTCAGAGGTGTAGAAATGAAGGAAGGAAGGAAATAGAATGAATCGTTGAGTTGGAAAGAAAGGTAGGTTAGAGAAAGTTGTGTCCAGGGCAGAAACATACGATTGAGGAAGTAGAGTCAGAGGTGCCCTCCGTATCTATATTCCCGAGAGGTTACCAAGAGTTCTTCCTGGATGAGGTCGAGGCGAAATTCTATTGAGCTAAACCTGAACTCTGAAATTAAAGCCATGGGAACAATTGCAGCCGGGGAGAGCGGAAAGACGCGGAATCAACCCTCCCTCCCAGACATTTAGGCCTATATTCTCAAACGTTTTATTGCATTTCATACGGGCATTAGTGTTAAAAGAAGGATTAAGTCTAGTACTCAGATACGAGGTACAAAGGAGAAAAGAAAATGACGTTAGGAAAGGTCATAACGTATCATATTGAAGGGTAGGAAAGGTGATACTGTGTTATGTAATGAGCGGGGTCCACTTTTACTTTTATTGCGCTTATTATCGTTGTTATTAGTGAAAGGAACAGAGAAATACGAGGGGAAAGACGTGAGATGTAATAAAAGAGAGAAAAAATATCATTACTTATCATATTGCAAGGTAGTGAAGGTAGTATTGTGTTAGTAATGAGCGGCGACCCTTTACTATTATTGTGCTTATTATCATTGTTATTAGTGAAAGGAACAGAGAGATAAGAGGGGAAAGACGTGAGGTGTAATAAAAGAGAGAAAAATATCATAACATCATATTGCAAGGTAGTGAAGGTAGTATTGTGTTAGTAATGAGCGGTGACTCTCATTATACTTAGCATAATTATTAGTGGAAGGAACGGAGAGATACTAATAGAAAGACGTGAACTGTAAAAAAAGAGAGAAAAAGATCAATGTATTGGAGTGCAAAGTAGGAAAAATGGTGTTGCGGTAGGTAATGAGCGATAACTTAACCACAATAATTACCCTTACCATTGTTATTACTGGAAGAAACAAAGAGAGATACGAAAAGAAAGACGTGTGATGGAAAAAAAAGAGAGAAAAAAGATCATAATGTATCGGATTGCAAAGTAGGAAAGATGGTATAGCGGTAGGTAATGAGCGATGACTTAACCATAATTACGCTTACCATTGTTATAAGTGGAAGAAACAAAGAGAAATGTGAAGGGCAAGACTTGTGATGGAAAAAAAAAAGTTAGTACGTACCGTATTGCGAAGTAGGGAAGATGATATTGCGGTAGGTAACGAGCGATGACTTAACCATAACTACGCTTGCCATTGTTATTAGTGGAAGAAACGAAGAGAGATACAAAGAGAAAGACGTGTAATGGAAATAAAAAGTTAGAACGTACCGTATTGCAAAGTATGAAAGTCGTCTATTGTATTTTGTAATGAGCAATGACCCTGAACTAATATTATACTCATCATCATTGTTATTAGTGCAAGAAACAGATAAATGAAAGGATTTTTTTTTTTTTTACAACAAAGGAGACAGCTCAAGGGCACACAAAAAAGGAAACAATAATAAAAAAGCCCGCTACTCGCTGCTCCTAAAAAGAATCAAAAGAGGTGGCCGAAAGGAAGGTCAATTTCGGAAATGACGCCAGATGTGTAAAAAAACGGCGTAATGTAGAGTAGTAAAGATTGTATTGCATTATGTAGACGACCATTAACTATCATGCTTACTATCAATGTTGTTATCATTGCTATTTTGATGGAGGATGATTGGTTGGAACACGGATGCTGAGTGGAATGAAAACAGGAAAACACCGAGTCTCCTTGAATAGAAAACGCTGAGGTTGGACAATAAGAAGCTCCTGGTATTGAAGATCCGGGAGAACAATATACCGGGAGACGAGCAACGGAAAGAGGGTGAGAAAGGGAACGGAAAAAGTGGCAGACATGGAGCAGACAGAAAGAGAATATGAAGGAGGAAAAAAAGAGGTAAAAGAACGAAATGGAGCAGAACGGAGAAAGGGTAAGAAAAGGAAAGGAAAGCGATAGAAAGTGTAAAATTAAAAGATAATGTGAAGAACGGACTATAAGAGGTTGAAGGGACGGAATAGAACGGAAAGAGGACAAAGAACGGAACAGAAAGAGGATGGACGAAGCAAACGAAAACAATGACAGGAACGGAAAGGAAGGGAAAAAGGATGAAAAACGAAACTTAAAAACAGAGAAACAGCGAAAAGGGGTCAAGAGAGAGAGAGAGAGAGAGAGAGAGAGAGAGAGAGAGGAGGCTGGATGGAGGAAAGAGTAACCAGGGGAAAGGAAAGTGAGGGAGAGAAGAAGGGAACAGGGCCCGGGTGTGCTGTTAGCGAAGGAGGAGGAGAACGGAGATGAGAGAGAGAGAGAGATACAAACTCCGGAGGGGGAACGATGGTGAGGGAAAAGCGAAGAAATACAAGAAATAAAAGGAGAAGAAGAAAAAGAAACAAAATAACTTGAAAAAATAAAGAAATCTTAGAAAAAAAGCGAAATTGAGTAAAAGAAAGAAATATAAGAAGTTAAAAAAATAAAAGAAAAAAGTAACAAAAAGAAGAAAATGAAGATATGAAAGAGAAAGAGGAACTAAGAAGAAAAGGAATAAAATATAAGGAGAAATAATACATAAAAAAAGAATAAGAAAAAAATATGAAGAAATAGAAAATGAAAAAGCGAAAAGTAAGAATGAAATACAATAAAAAAATTAAAAAAAAGACACTAGGAGAAAATACAAACAAAAAAAGTGGAAGGAGGAGGAAGAGGAAGAGGAAGAAGGAGAGAATGAGAAACAGAGAGAAAAAAAAGCAACAAGGGGGGGAAGAAAGACAGAGAGGGAGAAGGAGAAAGAAAGAGAAGAGTAGAAGGAAAGAAAGGAACGGAAAAGAAAGCGGGAGGGAGACATAATGGAGGAGGGAGGAAACTGGGAGAGAGGGAAAGGAGAAAAAAAAGGGAAGAGGAGAGAAAAGAAAGAGAAATGGAGGAAGAAATGGGAAGAAAAATAGTGTGTACTTCCTTATTGTTTGTTGATTCTCTCTCTCTCTCTCTCTCATTTTCTTCTTTTTTATCTTATTTCCTTCGGTTCTTTGTTTTAAGTTTGCATTATTTCTTTTTTACTATCATCATTATTATTATTATCATTACTATTATTATCATTACTATTATTATCATTATCATTGCTATCATTATTCCTCCTCCTCCATCATTTCTCTCTCTCTCTCTCTCTCTCTCTCTCTCTCTCTCTCTCTCTCTCTCTCTCTCTCTCTCTCTCTCTCTCTCTCTCTCTCTCTCTCCTGCTTTAAGACTCACCTTTATGAACGCATCTGTTGAATTAGTCTTTTTTTCCACCTCCCCTTGTTAAGTCTAATTTACATGCTTCATTTTACAATTATCTTTTTTTTCGAGTTTCATTATTCTTGTGTGTTTGGTTCTTTCTTGCTTCCTTTTTTTGGTTCCCCTTCTTTTCTTTCCTTCTGACCTTCCTTCTTCCCTCCCTTTCTATCTCCTTCCTTTCCTTTCCTTCAATTCCCTTTTTTGTTTTATGTTCTTATGTTTCCCTCTTCTTTTTTCCCTTTGTACTTTCTTTCCCTTCCTTTCCCCCTCCCTCTCTATCTCCTTCCTTTCTTCTCCTTTCTTCAATTCCCTTCTTTGTTTCATGTTCTTATGTTTCCCTCTTCATTCTTCCCTTTATTCTTTCTTTCCCTTCCTTCCTTTCTCCCTCTCTCTCAATCTGCTTTCTTTCTTCTCCTTTCCATAATTATTTCCTCTGTTTAATGGTCTTATGTTCTCTTCTTTTTCCATTTCTTACTTCCCTTTCTTCTTACCCTCCTTCCCTTCTTCCTCAATTCTGTAGCCATCTTTTCTTCTCTTTTTATCTTCGTTCCTCCCACTCCTTCTTTTGATGGCTTCCTCTGTACTTCTGTTTATTCGTCCTTTTTTATTTCCTTTTCTTTTCCTTCTCCATCCGTCTTTCCATTCCCTTCCCTACCCTTGTCTCCTTTATTCCTCCTCCCTCTTTATCTTTCCATTCATTCCTCTTCTTATGTTCATTACTTTCAGGCATTCCATTCTTAGGCTTCCTCTCTTCTTCTGTTCTTATGTCATTTTTCAAGCTTTCCATTCTCATCTTTTCTCTTATGCTCTTACTTTCTTATTTTTAAAGCTCTCCATTCTTACCCTTTCTCTTCCTCTTATTATCCAGGCTCTTTACTCTCGGCCTTCACCTCCAGCGCCGCCTCACGCCCGGAGCTCCTGCCTTTAAGTCTCGCCGTGGTCGGGCTTCCTGCCTGCAATGTCGGGCTCGTGTTTGGGCGGGTGAGTGAAGTTTGCTATCGGGCCTTCAATACGCGGTCTCCTCCCCTTCTCTCCCCTTCCTTACTCTCCTCTCCTTCCCTCCGCTTCCCTCCGCTTCTCTCCTTCCCTTCCTCTCCTTCTCTCCTCCTCCCTCCACTTCTCTCCTTCCCTCCTCTCCTTCCCTTCTCTTCCCTACTCTCCTCTCCTTTCCTCTTCTCCTTCCCTCCTTTCCTCCTCTCCTTCCCTCCTCTCCTCTCCTTCCCTCCTCTTCCCTCCGCTTCTCTCCTTTCCTCCTCTTCCCTCCGCTTCTCTCCTTCCCTCCTCTTCCCTCCGCTTCTCTCTTTCCCTCCTCTCTCTTCCACTCCCACTCCCCATTCATTTCTTCCTCCTCCTCCTCCTCCCATCCTTCTCCTCCCCTCTCTCTGTTTCCCCTCTCATCTCCTCCTCCCCTGTATTTCCCCTTTAGGGCGCACTGACCCCCAGCCTCCCCCTTCCATTCTCCTTCCCCCAGGCTAATCTTTCCCACCCTTCCTTGGCTCCCTTCCCGTTCCCTTCACTCACTACCCCAGGGGAACTAAAGTGTAAGGTTAGGGTGTCTTCCATGCATCTCTCTCTCTCTCTCTCTCTCTCTCTCTCTCTCTCTCTCAGTCCTTTTTCCCTTGAAGTAATTGTTAAAACAGAAAGAGAGAGAGAGAGAGAGAGAGAGAGAGAGAGAGAGAGAGTTCGATATAAGTGATAAATAAAGAAGGGAATAGAGTTAAGGAAAAGAGGAGTTAGAGGGGGAGGAGGAGGAGGAGGAAGAGGAGGAGGAAAGTAGGAACTGGAGGTAAATTGATGAGGTGAGCAATTTACACCTGAGCTTTCCTTCATTGCCTCCAGCCAGGTCGAGTTTTACCTGAGAAAGAGGAAGAGAAGGAAAGGGAATAAAGAGGGGAAGAAGGGGAATAGGAGAGAGAAAATGAGATGAGGGATGGGGAAAAATGAACGAGAGGAAGAGAGGGGGAAGAACATATGATGAGGAGAGGGAGAAAGGAAGAAGATAGGAGAAGGAAAACATGCTGAGAAAGGGGAAAAAAATAAAGAATATGAACTGAAGAGGGAGAAAGATGAAGGATGGGAAAAGAAAGGAACAGAAAGAAGGAGAAAGGAATAGTAGAGTGAAAAAATTGATGATAAGAAAGGGAGAAAGAGAAGAGAAGGAAGAAACGTAGGAGGAGGAAGAGGAGGAGGAATGGATGTGAGGGAGAAAGCAGAATAGGTTGAACAGAATGGGAAGATTGGGGAAGAGAGGAAAGAAAGGGGAGAAGAAAGAGAAAAGGAAGAGAAAAGAAGTAGAGGAAGATGAGAAGGGAAGGGGAAAAATGAGGAAAGGTAGAGAAGAAGAAGCAGAGAATGGGAAGAGAGAGAGGGGAAGAAAGATGAAAAAAAGGAGGATAAGTAAACAAAAAAAGGAAGAAAAAAAGAAAAGGAAAAGAAAAAGAAGCAGAGGAAGATGAAAAGGGAAGGGGAAAAATGAGAAAGGGTAGAGAAGAAAGAAGAAGAAGAGAATGGGAAGAGAGAGAGGGGAAGAAAGATGAAGAAAAGGATGGTAAGTAAACAAAAAAAGGGAGAAAAAAAGAAAAGGAAAAGAAAAAGAAGCAGAGAAAGATGAGAAGGGAAGGGGAAAAATGAGAAAGGGTAAAGAAGAGAAAGAAGAAGCAGAGAATGGGAAGAGAGAGAGGGGAAGTAAGATGAAGGAAAAGAAGGATAAGTAAACAAAAACAAAGGAAGGGGAGACAGGGAGAAACGAATGGAGAAAAATATGAAAAGGAGGAAAATAAATAGAGAACGCAAAGGAATGGAAGAAGTTGAATATGGAAAGTTAGTTGTGCAGAAGTGAATGAGGAGGAGGAGGAGGAGGAGGAGGAAGAAGAAGAATATGGAGGAAAATGTTTGCCTGAAAATACTTGTTCGTAGCGAAGGAAACACGCGATGCATACTGATTGCGTGTGTGTGTGTGTGTGTGTGTGTGTGTGTATATGAAGATAAGGAATAACAAAACCTCTCTCTCTCTCTCTCTCTCTCTCTCTCTCTCTCTCTCTCTCTCTCTCTCTCTCTCTCTTTCTCTCTCAAAGAATCAAGAGAGAGAGAGAGAGAGAGAGAGGAGAGCAGGCAAAGAGAGAAAGGAAGAAAGGAAGTAGAGATAAAGAAGAGCGTAAGAGAGAGAGAGAGAGAGAGAGAGAGAGAGAGAGAGAGAGAGAGAGAGAGAGAGAGAGAGAGAGAGAGAGAGAGAGAGAGAGAGAGAGAGAGAGCGCTTCCTACCTCCTCACCTGTAATTTACCTGTGTTGGCCTCAAAATACCTTGCTAATGAACTGCTAATGAGCTCCGCAGCGGTGAAATTATCCTTCTGTTTGTGTGTGTGTGTGTGTTTCTGGAGAGTAAAAATTTAAGGTTATATTATTCTATGACGTGTGTGTGTGTGTGTGTGTGTGTGTGTGTGTGTGTTTCTGGAGAGTAAAAATTTAAGGTTATATTTTTCTATGACGTGTGTGTGTGTGTGTGTGTGTGTGTGTGTGTTTCAGAGTACGGCATGAATGCTTTGTTATATATGCAGTTGTATTTCTCCCCATGACGAGAGAGAGAGAGAGAGAGAGAGAGAGAGAGAGAGAGAGAGAGTTAAGTGTGTATATATATTTTTCGCTTCCTTTTATTTGTTATGTTTGCTGTCTTGTCTTAATGTGGGGTTAATGCTTCTCAGATGTCTAACTATCATTCTTTTTATCATATTTTTCTCCTCTATAATCTTTCCTCACTTAATCTCACATATATCCACTTTTCATTTATATTTTTCTCTTCTTCGTGATCCCTCTTAACTTGATCTAATTTCCACCGTTTTTTTCTATATTTCTTTACCTCATGGTTATCCTCTTCGTAATCTTAAATATATTCATCATTATTTTCTCTATTGCTCTCCTCTATGTTCGTACTCAACTCCTCTCTCCCTCGTTGTTGCTGTTGTTAATATTTACTCCGTGGGGGGAGCATGGGGGAGCCCGTCTGAGAAGGCTTGTTAGGTAGATTTTCTTACGGTGGCGGGTATCAATATACGAGTTTTGCGATCTCCGAGTCAGGAGTGCTGGCCACACGTTCAGCGGCCAGCTGCCGAGCCTTGACTTCGTCTAAAGGGTCAAGTAGACCTCGGGGATGAAGGAGCGCTGTTGCTGGGCATTCAAAAACGTAATGAATCACCGGGTTCTGTTGCGGGTCGAGGCAGAGAGAGCAGGGGTCACGCTCTCTATTGCTGATTTCAGCGAGTGCTGGAAATCCGAGGCGAAGGCGGCGCATCCGAGTTACTATGGCGTTCGGGGTGGAAGGTGGGACGTTGAGAGGCTGGTAGTTTGTAGCGGTCCTATACCAGGAGGCTGAGCTGGATCCTTGGTTTATGAGGCCTTGGTGATGGCTGCGGGTGAGATTGGCTGCGGCGGTGTTGAGCGTTCCCTGAGTTGTGGCCCAGCTCGGCGCCATATTCAGTGATGTTAGGCAAGGTCCCTGCGAGGTTGGCCGCCCTGTCCGCCTTCTCGTTCCCTGCCAATCCGACATGACTTGGTATCCAGTGCAGTAAAATATGCTTGCCCTGGGATGAAAGTCTCCCAGCTAGTAGGAAGATAGAAGTTATCAGTCTCTCTCTCTCTCTCTCTCTCTCTCTCTCTCTCTCTCTCTCTCTCTCTCTCTCTCTCTCTCTCTCTCTCTCTCTCTCTCTCTCATTGTCACTCTTTTATATACTTGCGTTTCCTCTTACTTCCTTTCTTCTTCCTCCTCCTCCTCCTCCTCCTTCATTTTTCCTCTCCTCCCCTTTTCCTCCTTCCTTCCTTCCTTGCTTTCTTAGATTCATATTTGATCGCATGTCTCCTTCCTCTTCACCTTCTTCCTCTTCACCTCCTTCCTCTTCATCTCTTTCTTCTTGCCCTTCCTCCTTCCCTCTTTTCATCTCTTCTCTCCCTCTTCTCGGTTCTCGCTTCTCCATCTTCCTCAGTATTGCAATTTTCCACTTATTTCACCTATCATTAATTTGGGCGGAGCGTTGGATCTCTCTCTCTCTCTCTCTCTCTCTCTCTCTCTCTCTCTCTCTCTCTCTCTCTCTCTCTCTCTCTCTCTCTCTCTTAATTTGCTTATGTTAGCAAAGCAGACAACCTAGCAGAGGGCAAGAGTTGATTCATAAGAGGGTCAATTCCTATAGTAACTGTTTAGTGTTTTGTCAGGTTAGGTTAAGTTCAGGGTACCTTCACACACATGAGGGCCAAGATCTTATGGTATAAATCAACAAACAATGACCTCACTCTGTTGTATAGAGAGTCTCATTAGAAAGGAAACATATATGAATTTTCTGAGTCAAGACCTATTGTAACCGTTTGGGGTTTTGTTAGGTTAGGTTCGGTTAAGTTTAGGGTATCGTCAAACACATGATATCCAGCACCTTATGGTATAAATCAACAATGAATGACCTCACTTTGTTGTATAGAAAGTCTCATTAGTAAGGAAACATATATGAATTTTTTTATTCAAGACCTATAGTAACCGTTGGTGTTTTGTTAGGTTATGTTAGGTTAAATTTAGTGTATCTTCAAACATATGATAGCCAGCACCTTATGGTATAAATCAACAATGAATGACCGCACTTTGTTGTATAGAAAGTCTCATTAGTAAGGAAGCATATATGATTTTTTTGATTCAAGACCTATAGTAACCGTTGGTGTTTTGTTAGGTTAGGTTAGGTTAAATTTAGGGTATCTTCAAACACATGATAGCCAGCACCTTATGGTATTAATCAACATAGAATCACCTCACTTTGTTGTATAGAAAGTCTCATTAGTAAGGAAACATATGTGAATTTTCTGAGTCAAGACCTTTAGTAGCTTTTTGGGGTTTCGTTAGGTTAGGTTAGGCTAAGTTTAGGGTACCTTCACACACATGATAGCCAGCACCTTATGGTATAAATTAATAAAGAATGACCTCACTTTGTTGTATAGAAAGGCTCATAAGTAAGGAAATATATATGAATTCTCTGAGTCAAGACATATTGAAACCGTTTGGGGTTTTGTTGGGATAGGTTATGTTAAGTTTAGGGTATCTTCAAACATATGATAGCTAGCACCTTATGGTATAAATTAACAAACAATGACCTCACTTTGTTGTATAGAAAGTCTCATTAGTAAGGAAATATATGTGAATTTTCTGAGTCAAGACCTATAATAACCGTTTTGGTGTTTGGTTAGGTTAGGTTAAGTTTATGGTTCCTTCACACACATGATAGCGGAAGGCACGGTAAGGTGGATATAAAGTAAACAGGTGAAAGCCGAGGCGCGCTGGGTGAAGGCTTAAATATTTTGCCTGGGAGAGAAAGTAAGAGTAATGGCGTCATAATTTTGGGCCGGGAAGTGGAGGAGTTAAAGACGGGTGTTTATAAGTTGTGTGTGTGTGTGTGTGTGTGTGTGCTTGTCTGAGCGAGGGGGGCGTCTCAAGATAGGCACTGAAGACTGTGAGGGAGGGAGGGAGGGTGAGGGATGGGGTAGGGGAGTGAGGGAGGGAGTGTGTAGCAGCCGATAACAAGTTTCTGCTGGAGACTCTGAGGGAGAGATAGATGAGAAAAATGGCGCGGGGGAAGGAAGGGTTACGGCGAGGAGGAGGAGGAGGAGGAGGAGGAGGAGGAGGAGGAGGAGGAGGAAAATGAAGAAGAAAGATAGTAAGCTGAAAGTTCTTAACAGCGAATCCTTGACGAAAAAAAATATTAAATCGGTTTGGGAGAAATCGTGAAGGTTAGAATTATATATATATATATTTTTTGCGAGATATGAGTGTGTAAAAAAGTGTGTGTGTGTGTGTGTGTGTGTGTGTGTGTGTGTGTGTGTGTGTGTGTGTGTGTGTGTGTGTGTCTGTCTGTTTGTCTGTCTTTTTCCTTCTTTCCTGCTTTCTCTCCTTCATTCTTCCTTCTCTCTCTCTCTCTCTCTCTCTCTCTCTCTCAGCTGGTCTTCCTGCCGTCTCCCTCGCCTTCACAAACCATACATAACAGAAAGGAACGAGTCACGTCACTTACCAAATAGCCTCATCCCTCATTTTTTCCTTTTATCGTTTTTTCAGAGATTTTTTTCCCTTCCGTCCCTGAATCTATTGGATCTTGCGCCTCAGCATTGCTCGCACCATTTGTCTCCCGTCCATTCCTTTAATAATAAGAGGTTGAGGGAATCTGATCCGATCGTGTGGTGTTCTTTCCAGCTTTTGTCTATACTCGATCCCATTTAACCCTTGTCTTTTATTCTAGGTGTAAATGGTTTTGGGAGTAAGTGGATACAGAGAAGAGTTTTGTGCAGTTGATTTAGGTTTTGTGCTTTGTCTTCTGTGCTATCTCTATCTGTCTGTCTCTATTTATAAGGAAGAAATGAAAGGGGCTCAGGAAGGGAAAGAAAGGATGGAGGGAGGGAGGGTGAAGGAGAGAAGGCTGAAGGGTGTGTTTGGAGAATCAGAATTAACAGGTGTATTGCTCGGCCTCACACCTACCCCGATCATTGCACTCCTCAACTTACTCCATCCCATCATTTGCATTACTCCCGCCTGCTCCTGTTCATTTGACAAGGTGGAGATTAATAATGCAACACTCGACTTTTCTTTTACTCGTATATTATTTATCAGAGGGAAGAGGGGCAAGAGAAAGAGAACTGATGGATATTACTTGAGGTTATATTTGGACGCCTTTGTGTTACGTCTGTTAAGAGGTGTCCAAATACCTCTCTCTGGAAGGTACGAAGATTATTTACTGAAAACCGGTGATTGATTAAATACGTCACCCATAGAAGAGGAAGGGATAAGGGGTTAATTAAAGGAAATTGATAGGGATTGCTTTCATTTATATCTTGTCTTAGTAACGCATTCATCTTTCTTATGCTAAACTAGTGACAAATAGATTTTCTCGCCCGTAGAAGAGGAGAGTGAGGGAAAGGAAATTGATAGGGATGAAATTTGTGTATATCTTTTTGTCATACGAACTTAAATCTTGCCATACAAACTACTTAATCTTTCTTCTCATTCCCGCCCGAAGAGGAGAGAAAGGGAGGGACAAAGAGGGAGAGAGAGAAAGGAAATTGGTAGGGATGAAATTTGTGTATATCTTTTTGTCATACGAACTTAAATCTTGCCATACAAACTACTTAATCTTTCTTCTCATTCCCGCCCGAAGAGGAGAGAAAGGGAGGGACAAAGAGGGAGAGAGAGGAAATTGTTAGGGATGAAATTTGTGTATATCTTTTTGTCATACGAACTTAAATCTTGCCATACAAACTACTTAATCTTTCTTCTCATTCCCGCCCGAAGAGGAGAGAAAGGGAGGGACAAAGAGGGAGAGAGAGAAAGGAAATTGGTAGGGATGAAATTTGTGTTTATCATGTTGTCATACGAACTTAAATCTTGCCATACAATCTCCTTAATCTTCCTTATGCTAAACTAGTGACAAATTAAATACATTCTTAGCGATAGAAGAGGAGAGGAAGGGAGGGATAGAGAGGGGGAGAGAGAAAGGAAATTGATAGGGATTAATTTGCGTATATCTTGTTGTCATACGAATTCAGATCTTCCCATACAAACTCCTTAATCTTTCTTATGCTAAACAAATTAAATACATTCTTGGCCATAGAAGAGGAGAGGAAGGGAGGGATAGAGAGGGGGAGAGAGAAAGGAAATTGATAGGGATTAAATTTGCGTATACCCTGTTGTCATACGAACTCAGATCTTCCCATACAAACTCCTTTATCTTCCTTATGCTAAAATAGTGACAAATTAAATACATTCTTGGCCATAGAAGAGGAGAGGAAGGGAGGGATAGAGAGGGGGAGAGAGAAAGGAAATTGATAGGGATTAAATTTGCGTATATCCTGTTGTCATACGAACTCAGATCTTCCCATACAAACTCCTTAATCTTCCTTATGCTAAACAAATTAAATACATTCTTGGCCATAGGAGAGGAAGGGAGGGATAGAGAGGGGGAGAGAGAAAGGAAACTGATAGGGATTAAATTTGAGTATATCCTGTTGTCATACGAATTCAGATCTTCCCATACAAACTCCTTAATCTTCCTTATGCTAAACAAATTAAATACATTCTTGGCCATAGAAGAGGAGAGGAAGGGAGGGATAGAGAGGGGGAGAGAGAAAGGAAATTGATAGGGATTAAATTTGCGTATATCCTGTTGTCATACGAATTCAGATCTTCCCTTACAAACTCCTTAATCTTCCTTATGCTAAACAAATTAAATACATTCTTGGCCATAGAAGAGGAGAGGAAGGGAAGGGTAGAGAGGGAGGCAGAGAGACGGAGAAAGGAATAGATAGCGATTAAGTTTGTCTTGTCATACGATCTCCTTCATCTTGCTTCTGCTAACACACGAAGACAAAAATGGATAATGTAATGCGAGATACTTTACGGCGGGTATGAAAGATGGAAGAGGGCCAGAGAGAGAGAGAGAGAGAGAGAGAGAGAGAGAGAGAGGGAGAGGGAAAGAGACACAGACAGAACACTTGATAATATTTGTCAGGTCAGCTCTCGCCCTCACTTGAACAATTGTAATTCTGCCGCCGCTCATAATATTGGAGACGAGGATGAATAATGCAAACCTTCTGATATGCGCGAGGGAAAAAAAGGCTTATCAATTATTTGGGTGAGGAGGGGAAGGCGAGGAAAGGACACAGGAGATAACGACGCCTTCCTCCGAACTGTTAAAGCAATCCTCGAGGTGCTGCTGGTTATTATAGGAATGTGTGTGTTTTAAAAAGGGGAGGATGGAGGGAGGAAGGAGAGATAGATAGATAGATAGTTAGATAGATGGATAGATAGATAAAAAAATAGAAAAGAGAAAAGAAAGAGATAAGGAAAAAAAAACGAGAAAGCAAGGGACAGGAAAAGAAAGAAAAATGAAAAAAAAAGAAAAAAGAAAAAAAAGTAAGACAATAAAGAAAAAAGTAAGACAAAAGAAAATTAAAGTAAGACAAAAAAAGACAGAAAGAGAGAAAGAAGAAAAGAGAGAGAGAGAGAGAGAGAGAGAGAGAGAGAGAGAGAGAGAGAGAGAGAGAGAGAGAGAGAGAGAGAAATATCGATGGTGTTTCTCTTCCTAGTTAATTAATGTTGTGGTATCATGAGTGTGTCTTATCTGTTTTAATATTTGAAGGTGAAACTGATATCGTAATTGTCCTTGATATTAATGAGAGAAGGAAAATGATTGATGATATGTTTTAGAGAGAATACTGTCGATGTGTTTCTTATTTAACATTGTGCTATCGTGTGTGTGTGTGTGTGTGTGTGTGTGTGTGTGTGTGTGTGTGTTCATATTTGAAGGTGAGAAGGAGTAAGTAATGGTCTTGATATTAATGAAGGAAAAGGATTGACAAGGGTATTGTTTTCTTTCGTCTATTCTCCACGTGTTTGTGGGGCGAAAGTGAAAAATGATAATGTAATGGTATTGTTTTTTATGGAGAAGGAAAGTAATTGATGTTGATTTGAATTAAAAGAAAAGGAAAAATAAAAGAAAATGAATGATGTGAAGGTATTTTTTTTCTCGTCTGTTCTGCATACGTTTGTCGGAAGGTGAAAAATGATTATGTTATGATATTGTTTTTTTTATGGATAACGAAAGCAATTGATGGAGAAGAAATAGAAAGAGAAGGAATTTGAGAGATGTAGATATTTTTTTCCTTTCTTCTGGTCTGGATATGTTAGGGGAAGGTGAAGGAGGATAACATACGTAAAAGGGTGGATATTTATGGAGAGTGAAAATAACGAATGATGATATGAAGGACATTTCTGAGCTTGTTCTATATCTTTTGGTAAAGGAAGGTTAAAGTCGATAATATAATGATGCTGATATGAAGAAGGGGAATAATTGAGGATGATTAAAGGGATATATTTAGCTTACCCTTATTTGTTGGTATGGCAAGGTGACTGTATGATAAAGTAGTGTTCAAGGGAGGCAGTTGTGACAGTAAATAAATGGAGACTGGGAATAATTGAGGATGATTAGAGGGATATTTTTACCTTACCCTTATCTGTTGGTATGGTAAGGTGACTGTATGATAAAGTAGTGTTCAAGGGAGGCAGGTGTGACAGTAAATAAATGGAGAAGAGGAATAATTGAGGGTGATTTGAGGGATATTTTTAGCTTGCCCTTATCTGTTGGTATGGTAAGATGACTGTATTGTAAAGTAGTGTTCAAGAGAGGCAGCTGTGATAATAAATAAAGGAGAAGGGGAGTAATTGAGGATGATTAGAAGGATATTTTTAGCTTACCCTTATCTGTTGGTATGGTAAGATGACTGTATTGTAGTGTTCAAGAGAGGCAGCTGTGATAATAAATGATTAGAAGGATATTTTTAGCTTGCTTTATCTATTGGTATGGTAAGTTGACAATAGATAATATAATGCTGTCGATTTTTTTTACAGCAAGGGAGGTAGGTTAAGGGCAATACATAAATGAAGAAGGGGAATAATTGTGGATGATTTGAAGGATAATTTTAGTTCGCAAATAATACAAAGATGTTGATATTCACAGAGGAGGGGAAGGGTTGATAAGGTGAAGAGCATTGTTTTTCTTTAGTCTGTGGTTCTGCTCCAGTCACGTTGATGTTAATATTGATGCGATTGTTGATGATGAAGATGGAAAAGGGAAGTCGGTATATATTTTCACTGCTACTCCCTAAAGATAACAAAGAAGTAATACTACACCATTCAACACACACCCTTAGCCCTCACCTACCATTCCCTTAAGAAAAAAAAAAGTAATACCACATCACTTAAAAGCAAAGGGACATCAGTAGCCTCCATCCTTGTGAACCTCTAAAACTGTTTTCCCGGTCATAGGTAAGATCCAAATGACAAAATATTCAGCTGTCTTATGTAAAAGGCACCAGTCCTCTCTACCTAGCGACCTGCATCTGTTGATCATAATCCTCTTAAAAACACTGTAGCAAGGGGGTTTAAATACGGACCCAATTATCTACCTGGGGGCCTGTTGTTGTTGACCCCAGTACCTTTAAGGCAGATGAAACAGTAAAGAGAGGGTTTAAATATAGAAACAACTATCTACCTGGTCACCTGCAGTCATTCATGCCAATACCCTAAAAAAAAATGAGGTAGGACAAGTTAGTCTAAAGTATTAAATATTATACTTTGTTTTCTACCACATGACCTACATTCGTTCGCCGTATTATATTTGGAGAGAGAGAGAGAGAGAGAGAGAGAGAGAGAGAGAGAGAGAGAGAGAGAGAGAGAGAGAGAGAGAGAGAGAGAGAGAGAGAGAGGAAAGTTACCACGAAGAAAGTTGCCAAGCTTTCATATGACATCATTTTTCAATATCGTGCTCTACTAAAGTCTCAATTCCCCCCCCAAATAAAAATAATACACGCAACATTTTTCCTTTGTTTTCTTACGTATGATAATGAGGAAAATTAGTGCTAGGAAAATGGAGGTCCTCTTTAAATTGCAACTCTTTTCTTCTTTCGTCACTTCTATTTTTTTCCTTCGCTCTTTAACTAACTCAAAAAAACGACACAGGCAACTTATTTCCTTGACCTTATTATGCGATAGTCAGTGCTAAAAAAACTGTCCTATTTACATTGCAAGTCTCTCGATTGTAACTTTTTTTCCTTTACCTCTTTTCTTTTTCCTTCGCTCTTTCACTAACTCAAAAACAACAACGCAGGGAAATACTTCCTTGACCTTATAACATGAAAGTCAGAACTAAAAAAACTCAGTCCTACTCCCGATTGTAACTTTTTTCCTTCACCCATTTACCTTTTTCCTTGTCATTAACTAAAAAAAAAAAAACAGCGCAGGCAACATATTTCCTTGACCTTATAACACGAAAGGCAGTGCTATAAAACTCGTTCACATTGCAACTCTCCCAATCGTCACTCTCCCTTTCTTTTTCCTTCACTCCCTTACAAGAGCTACTTTCCTGGTCCCTTTAACAATTTCACGGTCGCTCCTCAGTTAGTCAGTTTACATATTCAAGCGCGACATCGTTTTAGTTTCTTCTCGCTGGTTCGTTTTCTTCACTTATTCATCCACTAAAGAAGCCTCCAACCCTCTCGAAGGACCGGGATGGATGGGTGGGAATAGCGACGCTGCACTTTAGTTTTTTTTACATCTACGAGAGCAGCTTAATCCTCTCTCCCTCGCGGGTTCGTTATTCTTCACTTAATCATCCACTGAAGAAGCCTCCAACCCTCTCGAAGGACCGGGATGGAGGCGTGTGTATAGCGACGCTGAACTTTATTTCTTTTCATCAACGAGAGCAGTTTAGTTCTCTCTCCCACCTCTTTCTGTCTCTTTCATCTCCTCCTTCCTTCCTTCTTCCTTCGGACTCCTTTCTCTCTTCCTCCTCTTTTAATCAAGGGAAATAATAGTAATAGATATTAAAGGAAAATTAAAATACACAAATAAAAATAGAAAGAAAATATATAACAAAAAAATCCGGTATTCTTAACCTCAAGACACAATATTACTTCTATTACTACTACTACTACTACTCCTTCTCTGACTACTACTACTACTACTACTACTACTACTACTACTACTACCACTACTACTACTACCACTGCTACTACTACTACTGCTGCTACTACTACTACTACTACTACTACTACTACTACTACTACTACTACTACTACTACTACTACTACTACTACTACTACTACTACTACTACTATCGCCACCACAACAGAACGAGAATAATTACTTGTGCCCCCTCCCCTACCCTACCCAGCGTCGCCTGCAAACCTAACCTAACTTTCCACGCAAACCCCAAGGCAAATCATAATTCTACGAGGCCGGACTAATCCCGGCTGACGTGAACCTAAATACCCGGCGTAAATCATGACCCCGTGTTCCCCTGGTAAGTGCGTGAGTGAAAAATATCATGCCTGGCGCCACTTAGAACGCCGGGCGGCATGCGAGGCGTCGACCGAGGACTAAAAAAATTATGGAAATAACAAAAACGAGGAAAATCTCAAAAATAGCGCAGATTACAAAGGGAAAGTTGTCACGAAGGGAGATGATTGTCGCGGGTCACGTCAAAGCTCATTCATATCTCTCTTAATAAAATGAAGAAATGGAAAAAAAAACCCGTAGAGAAATAGAGCCAACAAGTAAAATTACAGGAAATGAATTAAGCAAAAACTTCACCAAATTGTCTGAAAAGTTAGTGAAAAGAAGGGTGGATATGTATATACGAGATAAGATGAAGAAAGATCATAAGGGAAATAAATGTATAAAAAGAATGGTAGTTAGATATCAGAGAAGCATTAAACCCACATTATGGCAAGACAGAAAGAATAACAAATAAGTAGAAGCGAAAAAAATATATTGACTAAGTTAGTAATTTGTATTTAACTATAACAACATCACATTACTCTCGCCATTTCTTTCTTAGAGTGTAATGTTGAATAGCAGTGTCAATAAGAGCAATAGTAGTAATAATAATAGTAGTAGTAGTAGTAGTAGTAGTAGTAGTAGTAGTAGTAGTAGTAGTAGTAGTAGTAGTAGTAGTAGTAGTAGTAGTAGTAGTAGTAGTAGTAGTAGTAGTAGTAGTAGTAGTAGTGGTAGTAGTAGTAAAAATAACGGTAGTAGTAGTAGCAGTAGTAGTAGTAGTAGTAGTAGTAGTAGTAGTAGTAGTAGTAAAAATAGTAACGGTAGTAGTAGTAGTAGTAATAGTAGTAAAAATAGTAACGGTAGTAGTAGTACGTACTACGCCGATGATTCCACTCTGCATTATTCAACTTCTTTTAATAGAAGACCCACCCTTCAGGAACTTAACGACTCAAGGCTGGAGGCTGCAGAACGCTTAGCCTCAGACCTTACTATTATTTCCGATTGGGGCAAGAAGAACCTGGTGTCCTTCAACGCCTCAAAAACACAGTTTCTCCACCTATCCACTCGACACAATCTTCCAAACAACTATCCCCTATTCTTTGACAACACCCAGCTATCACCTTCCTCAACACTAAACATCCTCGGTCTATCCTTAACTCAAAATCTCAACTGGAAACTTCATATCTCATCTCTTACTAAATCAGCTTCCTCGAGGCTGGGCGTTCTGTACCGTCTCCGCCAGTTCTTCTCCCCTGCACAGTTGCTGTCCATATACAGGGGCCTTGTCCGCCCTCGTATGGAGTATGCATCTCATGTGTGGGGGCTCCTCACAGCTCTTCTGGACAGAGTGGAGGCAAAGGCTCTTCGTCACATCAGCTCTCCTCCTCATACTGATAGTCTTCTACCTCTTAAATTCCGCCGCAATGTTGCCTCTCTTTCTATCTTCTATCGATATTTCCACGCTGACTGCTCTTCTGAACTTGCTAACTGCATGCCCCACTGCACTCGACTTTCTACTCATGCTCATCCCTATACTGTCCAAACCCCTTATGCAAGAGTTAACCAGCATCTTCACTCTTTCATCCCTCACGCTGGTAAACTCTGGAACAATCTTCCTTCATCTGTATTTCCTCCTGCCTACGATTTGAACTCTTTCAAGAGGAGGGTATCAGGACACCTCTCCTCCCGAAACTGACTTATCTTTCGGCCACCTCTTTGGATTCTTTTTAGTATAAGAACGTAGCGGGCTTTTTTTTTATTAATTTTTACTTTTTTGTGCCCTTGAGCTGTCTCCTTTGCTGTAAAAAAAAAAAAAAAAAAAAAGTAGTAAAAATAGTAACGGTAGTAGTAGTAGTAGTAGTAGTAGTGACCCTGCCTGGTCAAACTCTTTCGCCTCTGCCTGTCAACATCTACCTTTCCTTCCTGCTGGAAGTATGCCGTCATACAGCCTGTGCCTAAGAAGGGTGACCGTTCCAATCCCTCAAACTACCGTCCTATAGCTTTACTTTCTTGTCTATCTAAAGGTTTGAATCAATCCTTAACCGGAAGATTCAAAAGCACCTTTCCACTTCTGACCTTTTATCTGATCGCCAGTATGGGTTCCGCAAGGGGCGTTCTACTGGTGATCTCCTAGCCTTCTTAACTAACTCTTGGTCATCCTCTCTTAGCCGTTTCGGTGAAACCTTTGCTATTGCGCTGGACATAACAAAAGCTTCTGATAGGGTCTGGCACAAATCTTTGCTTTCCAAACTACCCTCCTACGGTTTCTATCCTTCTCTCTGTACCTTTATCTCCAGTTTCCTTTCTGACCGTTCTATTTCTGCTGTGGTAGACGGTCACTGTTCTTCCCCTAAACCTATTAACAGTGGTGTCCCACAGGGTTCTGTCCTATCTTCCACTCTCTTTCTGTTGTTCATTGATGATCTGCTTTCCAAAACGAACTGTTCTATCCATTCCTACGCCGATGATTCCACTCTGCATTACTCAACTTCTTTTAATAGAAGACCCACCCTACAGGAACTTAACGACTCAAGGCTGGAGGCTGCAGAACGCTTAGCCTCAGACCTTACTATTATTTCCGATTGGGGCAAGAGGAACCTGGTGTCCTTCAACGCCTCAAAAACACAGTTTCTCCACCTATCCACTTGACACAATTTTCCAAACAACTATCCCCTATTCTTTGATAACACCCAGCTATCACCTTCCTCAACACTAAACATCCTCGGTCTATCCTTAACTCAAAATCCCAACTGGAAACTTCATATCTCATCTCTTACTAAATCAGCTTCCTCCGCCAGTTCTTCTCCCCCGCACAGTTGTTGTCCATTTACAGGGGCCTTGTCCGCCCTCGTATGGAGTATGCATCTCATGTGTGGGGGGGCTCAACTCACACAGCTCTCCTTGACAGAGTGGAATCAAAGGCTCTTCGTCTCATCAGCTCTCCTCCTCATACTGATAGTCTTCTACCTCTCAAATTCCGCCGCCATGTTGCCTCTCTTTCTATCTTCTATCGATATTTTCATGCTGACTGCTCTTCTGAACTTGCTAACTGCATGCCTCCCCCCCTCCCGCGGCCCCGCTGCACAAGACTTGCTACTCATGCTCATCTCTATACTGTCCAAACCCCTTATGCAAGAGTTAACCAGCATCTTCACTCTTTCATCCCTCACGCTGGTAAACTCTGGGACAATCTTCCTTCATCTGTATTTCCTCCTGCCTATGACTTGAACTCTTTCAAGAGGAGGGTATCAGGACACCTCTCCTCCCGAAATTGACCTCTGATTTCGAACACTCCTTTAACCTCTGTTCTGGAGCAGTAAGTAGCGGGCCTTTTTTAAAAAAAAATTTCTTTGCGCCCTTGCCTGTCTCCATAGCTGTAAAAAAAAAAAAAAAAGTAGTAGTAGTAGTAGTAGTGGTAGTAGTAGTAGTAGTGGTGGTGGTTGTAGTAGCAATAGTTGTTGTTGTAATAGGAAAATCATTATTATTATTATTATTATTATTATTATTATTATTATTATTATTATTATTATTATTATTATTATTATTATTATTATTATTATTATTATTATTAGTAGTAGTAGTAGTAGTGGTGGTCAGTCTTGAGGTTAGGAATAATGTTTTATGTTATTATTTTTTTTCTTATTCTTATTTTTATTCATATTCTTTCACTTTCTCATTCTTAATTTTTTTTTCTGTGGAGTGGAAAAATATCTTCATTAAAAACTAAAGAAAGGAAACAAAGTAAACAAAAATCAACACCTGTATACTAAGAAATACCAATTGATTGAGCAGTATAATACATCTATTTAAGTATCGCACAGGTGAACGGTTGAAAGGCACAGGTGGGAGAGGAATGTCCATCACGTACTCGATATGTTAACTTAATCCGTGCGTCCCGGTGAGGTGGTGCATATTGATATACCTACAGGGCTTGATAAAACACTGCCTCTGTTTACTTAATGACTTCAAGGTGAACGGCTGACAGACACAGGTAGAAAATCGAAGCCTATCAGGTATCTATCTCTATATCTACCTATCGATCTTTATTTATACCTTTTTCTTTTTGTTATTGTCTGTATCTTTATCTTTATCTGTATTTATCCCTATCTATATCTATCAAATCTATGCCTCTGTAATTGTCTCTATCTATCAATTTCTTCCTTCATCTACTTATCTATCTATATGTATATTTATCTATCTCTATATCTCTGTAGCTACATATATCTGTATCTATTCCTATCTCTAACTTTGTAATTTTCTTTATGTATAGCTCTTTCTATTTATCTACATCTATCCCTATCTTTAACTTTGTAATTGTCTATATATATCTGTCTATCTGTCTATCTATATATCCATTTCTTTCACTAACTTGGTAAATGTCTCTTCTGGTAAGTAAGTGGCGCCTCTTAACACCCAGGAGCCATAAACAACCTCTCACTTTTGCTCCCCCTTAAGGAGAACAACTGAAGAAGCCGCGCAGGAGACTATTGCCTGGAAGTTATTAAATCATGAATGTGTCGTATTCGTGTCCCGAGGCGAGGGAGCGATCCGTCTCAATACATACGAGACTTAGACAACACTTAACTTTTGTCATCGTTCCTCCATATATCTTTTATTTATACCTTTCTTTTGTGTGTGTGTGTGTGTGTGTGTGTGTGTGTGTGTGTGTGTGTGTGTGTCAAAGAGATGCGTGAGAAGGATATTTCAAACTTTCAACACTTCAAAATGACTACCACTGCTTGTCTTACCTTTCCCATACCCCTCCCCCCTTTTCCCTCTCTCTCTCTCTCTCTCTCTCTCTCTCTCTCTCTCTCTCTCTCTCTCTCTCTCTCTCTCTCTCTCTCTCTCTCTCTCTCTCTCTCTCTCTCTCTCTCTCTCTCCCGTCTCACATGATTCTTACTTCTCAACTCTTGCAAAACATTCCTGAAGCAACCCCTTTAGCGCTCTCTTCCTCCCTTTGAACCCGCGGCAATCCCCCGGCAATTTAGCGTTAAGGGCTTACTATTTCTCGTATTCGCCGGTCATCCCAAGAAGTAGGTTACACCCTCGCCCGCTTGAGATTGCAGGTCATTCATGTTCTGCTTTTTTCACTTCTCAGCTTTCCACGTTTCATTCATTCATGTGTTTTGCAAGGGCTGGTAGTGGTGAGTTGTGTTGCGTCGCTTTTTTGAGTGAATGTTTTATGGTAGAATCTTTTCCTATTAGCCTTTTTCTTGGTTGTTATTCATTCATGTGTCGTGTGAGGGCTATTTTTTCTTCCTAGTTTGTCTTTTTTGCTACTCTGGTTATTCTTTTATTTTGTTTAGTAAGATGTTTGTTTAGTGAATGATATCTTTTTGTATGTGATAAGTTTATAGACATATTTTCTTTATTTTCTCATTTTTCTTTCCCGGTCCTTCCTTTCTTTTGTTTAATAACTGATTTGTTTTGTGAATGAAATCTTTTTTTTAGTATGTGATAAGTATATTGATACTTTTTCATTATCTTGTCGTTTCTCTTTCCTTGCCATTCATTTCTTTTGTTTAATAATTGATTTGTTTAGTAAATGATATCTTTCTTTTTAGCATGTGATTAGTAGTTTTTTTTATCATTTTCTCTATCTTGTCTTATTTTTCTATTTACGTTGTGCTTTTCCTGTGTTTAGGGAGAGGTAATTATGGGTTATATGCCTTCAGTTGCCCATCTATTCTTGACCTTCTCGGAACACAGGTCATTAGGTCCGTTACAGTAAGTTACCATCACGCTTACTTCCTTATGCGTATTGGATAAAATATGTAAAACGGATAGACATGTTAACAACGTCTCTCTCTCTCTCTCTCTCTCTCTCTCTCTCTCTCTCTCTCTCTCTCTCTCTCTCTCTCTCTCTCTCTCTCTCTCTCTATCTATCTATCTATCTATCTATCTCTCTCCCTCTCTCTTTAATATACGGCACAGGACGTTTAGGGAAATGGTCATCAACATTTCTTCAGCGTCGAAGCACACACACATTTGACAAGGCTTTCGTCGGAGTTGTGGGCCTTTCCATGGAGGAGTTTAGCGACCCTGGTGGTATTGTGACAAAGCCTCTGCACCACGAACGTGAGAAAAACACTCATTAGAACCCGGTCAATATCCTTTACGGCCTTGGGAAATCGTTGAGGAGAGAGCCGGCAGCGTGTGTGAATACCGACCTAACTATCGCCTGCTGCTAAGAGGGTCAGGTCGTCTTGGGTCAATATTCTCAAACCTTTCGGCACTCAAACTCACATATTTGACAAGGCTTTCATAGGAGTATTGAGCATTTCCATGTGTAGTTTTATGACCCTGGTGGTAGTTTGATCCTTCTTTTGTACCATGAACCTAAAAACACTCCTTAGAATTCAACTGAGCTCCGTTTTTGCCTTTGAAAACAGTTGACGTGAGAGGCGACAGCGTCTGAGAATACCGCCCTAACTATCGCCTGCTTCCAAAAGGGTGAGGTCGTTGGTGTGTCCGTTCTCGCTCCCCTCAGACTCTTTATTCATGTATTGATATGTGCGGGTGTCGGATCGCGCCTTTCAGTCAACAGGTGTGCTTTATCGAATTATATTTCACGCGGAACAAGCACGTGGAGGGTCGTAGCTTATAGTTGATTGGTGTGTGTCGCGTGCTGCCTAACATTAGCGGGGTAGTGTTAAGGAATATTTTACTGCGATTGAAAGACGAAATTAAAGAGGCCCTGAAAAGTGTTAAGAGGGAAAGTTCCAGTGAAGATGGTAATAATTTAGTTTTTATCGGAGACGTTGGAAGTACTACTGCTTGTTAACTATAGAAACGTTTCATAAAATGCCTCGAAAAAGTTAAATTTCGAAAGACTTGAGAAATGCGGTCATCTTAATATATAAAAGGAGCCCAAACACATTTTACCACAAAAATTAACTAATCACTTGCAAAAAAAAATAATCAAAATACCAGACTCATTAGAATCTAACTAAATATATTATTTGGGAAGCAATGGCTGAGTGGTCAGCGTGACGGCGCCGGATTCACGTCCCGCCCGGTGCCGCAAGCTGAGATTTTTTAACCACTGCCGAGTGTCCTAAGACTATCCACATGTTGTCCTAAAGACTAGCTGTCAACCCGGAACCTAGATTCTCACCCTAAACGAGAGGCTCAGTGATAAGCCCCAGGGGAGCAGCATGAGCCAAGCAATATGGCGGCACTATAAGCACTTGGCTCCACCACGACGGGAGGTAAAAAAAAAAAAAAAAAAGTCATTTGATAGCAATGGTCAGGGCATATATGTAGGAGGAAGGGTAACAGGTGAACAACAAAAAGACCGACAAACTTTCTAGCCTCATATCAACATCTATGGCCTCTTAAGTCAGGCTAGAGGAACAAGGGTTTGGGTAAGCTGCTTTGACTAAGTTTACCTCAATTTTTCAACGCTGTAAGTCTTGTCACATGTTGAGGCTCCAGATCCGGGTCACCTTCCCGCATCTCCCCCTGGCAACCTCCGCGGTAAGCCGAGCGTTGACCCGCGGCCTTAGCGTTAGAGCTCATTTCATGACGCTCTATTTCCGTTCTTCAGACCGCGCGCGTAACTCGTCCTGAAAGCCTCAACACGGGATAAACTTGTGTTGTGTTCCTGTGTGTGTGTGTGTGTGTGTGTGTGTGTGTGTGTGTGTGAGTGGGTGGGGGGGGGGGGGGTGTCTGTCTTTGTCTCTGTATATGTCAATCTCTGCATCTTTTTTTTATATAGTAAAGGAAGCAGCTCAAGGGCAAAAATAAATAGAAAAAAAAGCCTGTATCTGTCTGCCTGTCTCTGTCTGCCTGTCTGTCTGTGTTTGTCTGTCTGTTAGTCTTTGTCCATCTCTTTTGCATTTAAATATCAACATTACTTTTGTCTTCAGTACTATTATCATTGTCAAAACTGTTATCATCATTACCACCATTATTATCCTTATTATCATTATTTTATTATTATTATTATTATTATTATTATTATTATTATTATTATTATTATTATTAGTAGTAGTAGTAGTAGTAGTAGTAGTAGTAGTAGTAGTAGTAGTAGCGGGTGCACTTTTGGCTAAGACTCGGATAATCATTAAAAATTCTCTTGTGTGGTCAACGTAATTGGATGCATAGGAGAGAGAGAGAGAGAGAGAGAGAGAGAGAGAGAGCGAGGGCGAGGGGGGCGGGAGTGTGTGTGTGTGTGTGTGTGTGTGTGTGTGTGTGTGTATGTGTGTGTGTGTGTGTGTGTGCAATTACCTGTGGAGGAGCCGGAATAGCGAGACACTCCAAGAGAGGAATGGAATTACCAGCTCACCAGAAGAGGTTTTAAGGGCCTGTAATCTCTCTCTCTCTCTCTCTCTCTCTCTCTCTCTCTCTCTCTCTCTCTCTCTCTCTCTCTCTCTCTCTCTCTGTGCTTGTCTTTGCCTGAGAGAGAGAGAGAGAAATCTTGCTTCACACGTTTCTCCAGTAAGCTTTAAAATTATCCCACGTACAGATGCGTTTAATAGCTCCTGACACACACACACACACACACACACACACACACACACACACACACACACACAGAGTCACCCTTCCATAAAACTTCGCATATCATCCATTACCCGCATTTAGTTACCCTCTGTGTGTGTGTGTGTGTGTGTGTGTGTGTGTGTGCGTGTGTGTGTCCTCGTCTCCTCCCTCGCTGGGCTTTAATGGATTGTGCAAACTTTGGTCGTCCCCTTTTTGTCTCGGTCTTCAAAGGTAAGCTAACACAATGGCTCATTTTGACGGCAGGTATTCGCGGATATGAGGCACGGGCGAGGCAAGGCTTTCCACTCTTCACTAGCTCGCCTTCCTTCATTCTTTCCTCTGATTTTCCTGCCTCTTTCTCCTTCCTTCCTTCCTTCCTTTTTCTTTCTTTCCTCTTTAATTCTTTCCCCTCCTTATTTTGACGGCAGGTATTCGCGGATATGAGGCACGGGCGAGGCAAGGCTTTCCACTCTTCACTAGCTCGCCTTCCTTCATTCTTTCCTCTGATTTTCCTGCCTCTTTCTCCTTCCTTCCTTCCTTTTCCTTTCTTCCCTCTTAAATTCTCTTCCCTCCCTCTTAATATGACGATAGGCACGGGCGAGGCAAGGCTTTCCACTCTTCACTAGTTCGCCTTCATTCATTCTTTCCTCTGATTTTCCTGCCTCTTTCTCCTTCCTTCCTTCCTTTTCCTTTCTTCCCTCCTTAATTCTCTTCCTTCCCTCTTAATATGACGATAGGCACGGGCGAGGCAAGGCTTTCCACTCTTCACTAGTTCGCCTTCATTCTTTCCTCTGATTTACCTGTCTATTTCCCCTTCCTTCCTTCCTTCCTTTTTCTTTCTTCCCTCTTTAATTCTTTCCCCTCCTTATTTTGACGGCAGGTATTCCCGGATATAAGGCACGGGCGAGGCAAGGCTTTCCACTCTTCACTACTTTCCCTTCATTCTTTCCTCTGATTTTCCTGCCTATTTCTCCTTCCTTCCTTCCTTTTTCTTTCTTCTTTAATTCGCTTCCCTCCCTCTCTCTCCCTTTTCTCCCTCATTACTTCTTCAACTATCTTATTTCTCTCTCTTTTTCCCTCACTTCCTTTTTGCTCAATTTTCTTCCGTCTTCAGTTTTCCTCTTTACTGAATCATGTCTTCCTTTCCTTTCCTTTCCTTTCCTTCCTTTATCTTTCTCTATTTTCTCTTCCACCTTTTACTTGTTTGCGTTTCTTCACTTTTTTCCTCTGATTTACCTGTTTTCCCTCTATCCTTGACGTTCTTTCTTCCTTTCTTCCCTCTTTCTTCCTTCTCTCCTACATTTTCCTTCCCTTCCTTTCCTCTTTCTTCCCTTTTTCGTTTCCTTTTCTCCCCTCATCTTTCCTTCTTTTCCTTTCTTCCCTCTTTCCCCACTCTTCCTCCATTTCCTCCTTCATCAGTTTGCATTCCTCCTTCCTACGTCCCCTTCAGTGATTTACTTGTCCTTAATCTCTCTTTTCTCATGTTCCTTCCCTCCCTCCGCACTTTCTCTCCAATTTCTCCTTCACTGGCTTTCCCTCTTTCCTCCGTCTTTCCTTGCCTTCGCTCTCTCGTCCCTCCTCACTCTTCCTCCATTTTCTCCTTCACCAGCAGTCCTTTCTCCATTTTTATTGCTTTATCTACGTTTCTTCTTTCCTCTCCCTCCATCTTTCTCCGTTTTCTTCCTTATTAGCTTGTCTTCCTTCTTCATTTCTGTTTATCTGCCTCTCTTTCGTTCCTCATTTCTTTCCTTCCCTCCCTCCTTCCTCCCGTATCATCCATTCTTTCTTTTCGTTGCATCCTTTCTTACATTCTTTCTTATCCTGCATCTCTTTCTGCTCACTCATCCTTCCTCTTTGCCTTCCTTTGTTAATTATTCTCCCTTTCTCTCCCTCCCTTCATTTGTTTCTCCTCCCTCTTTCCTCTCGCTTTACCTTCCCTGACATCCTTAAAACCCTATCTCTCTCTCTCTCTCTCTCTCTCTCTCTCTCTCTCTCTCTCTCTCTCTCTCTCTCTCTCTCTCTCTCTCTCTCTCTCTCTCTCTCTCTCTCTCTCTCTCTCTCTCTCTCTCTCTCTCTCTCTCTCTCTCTCTCTCTCTCTCTCTCTCTTTTCCTCCGTATCTCCCTCTGTTAATTATCCTATCGTTTTACTTTCCTCCTTCCCTTTCGTATTTTCCCTTTTTCTCTTTCCCTCTACCTCAATGACCTCAAAGAACAAATCTATCACAGTCTATCAAACACTATTAGTTGATGTGTGTTCTGTAATCCCTAAGCTCTTTTTTATCCTAATGGCCTTAAAATGGGTTAAATCTTTCGTGGTGTTCGATGTTCATATGTTATGCCTTTCAATCCTCTATTTAATTCCTGGTTTTACTTCTTTAGTCAGTGGCGTGGAGTTTATAATGTTATCGTGTTTGTTTTGCTTCTCTCATTTATTAAAATTTTCCATAATTCGTTTTCTCTTTTCCTCCATTCCTTTCCTTTTCCTTTTCCATTGTTCCTTATCTTGAGTCTCCCAAATTCCCTTCCTTTCCTTTACATCCTTTCCTATCCTTTCCTTCTTACTTTTCTTTCCCTTTCCTTCACTCCTTGTCTCATTTTCTTTCCGTCATTCCGTTTTTTGCCTTTCCTTTGCTCCTTTCCTTTCGTTTCCCTTATTCCCTTTCTTTCCTTTACATCCTTTTCTTTTCTTTCCTGTTCTTCACTTTTCTTTCCCGTTCCTTCACTCTTTGTCTTCTTTCCGTCATTCCGTTCTTTGCCTTTCCTTTGATCCTTTCTTTTCGTTTCCCTTATTCCCTTCCTTTCCTTTATATCCTTTTCTTCATTCTTTCTTTCCCTTTCCTTCACTTCTTGTTTCCTTTTCTTTCCATCATTCCGTTCCTTGCCTTTCCTTTGTTCCTTTCCCTCTCGTTTCCCTTATTCCCTTCCTTTCCTTCCTTTCCTTCAATCTTTTTTTTTTTCCATTGTTCCTTTTCTTACGTTCATTCCCTTCCTTTCTTTCCTCTACAGCCTATCTTTTCTTTCCTTTTTTCCAGTATTTTCTTTTCCTTTCCTTTTCTTCTTACGTTCATTTCGCTCCTTTCTCTTCCGTTCATCTATTCCATTCATTTCCTTTCCTTTCCACACTTCCTCTTGATCTTCTCTCCTAAAAAAAAATGTATAAAGTGTTGGAAATCTGTTATTATTATTCTTGAGGTTCTCCGCATTGATCGTGTCCTGTTTTGAACGTGTCCTGTTTCGAACGTGTCCTGTTTTGAACGTGTCTTGTTTTGATTGTGTCCTGTTTTGAACGTGTCCTGTGTTGCTGCTCATATATATTAAAGTTTTCCATCCGTCGTTATGTAAAGTCTCTTCGATCTGCTGTGTTAGGAAATGTTATACAGTGCTGGACATCCATATATCTTGCCGCTCTCCACATCAATACATATGTTCTGTCATGCCAGAGTTTTGTGACGTACGTTTTAGTCTCGATCTCCTCTCTGTGAAATGTGATAAACGTATTTGAAGTATAAAGTGCTGGACATTCATTATTTCCTGCAGTTCACGTTAATATTACTCTGTGTTATTCTGGTGTTCTGTCATGCCAAAGTTTTGTGACATTCGTTTTAGTCTCGATCTCCTCTCTCTGTGAAATGTGATAAACGTATTGGAAGTATAAAGTGCTGGACATTCATTATTTCCTGCAGTTCACGTTAATATTACTCTGTGTTATTCTGCTGTTCTGTCATGCCAAAGCTTTGTGACATTCGTTTTAGTCTCGATCTCCTATCTCTGAAATGTGATAAAGGTATTGGAAGTATAAAGTGCTGGACATTCATTATTTCTTGCAGCTCTCCACATTAATATTACTCTGTGTTATTCTGCTGTTCTGTCATGCCAAAGCTTTGTGACATTCGTTTTAGTTTCGATCTCCTATCTCTGAAATGTGATAAACGTATTGGAAGTATAAAGTGCTGGACATTCATTATTTCCTGCAGTTCACATTAATATTACTCTGTGTTATTCTGCTGTTCTGTCATGCCAAAGTTTTGTGACATTCGTTTTACAGTCTCGATCTCCTCTCTGTGAAATGTGATAAAGGTATTGGAAGTATTAAGTGCTGGACATTCATTATTTCTGCAGTTCACATTAATATTACTCTGGTTTTTTTTCTGACATAAAATTTTCAGTTATAAGTTCTTTAGCCTCTTGATTATCTCTCTTTGACGATGTGATTCTTTCTTCGCCTTACATCCTTTCTTACATTCTTCCTTATCCTGCATCTCTTTCTGCCCACTCCTCCTTCCTCCTTACCCTCCTTTGTTAATTATCCTCCCTTTCTCCCTCCCTTTATTTGTTTCTCCTCCCTCTTTCCTTATCTTCTTCCTATCCTACTTCTTTCTCCTCTCACTTGCTTCCTCTTTATCTTCCTTTGTTAATTATCCTATCGTTTTCTCTTCCTCCTTCCCTTTTGTATTTTCCCTTTTGTATTTTCCCTCTTCCTCTTTCCGCTTTGACGACTGTTTGGTAGTGGTATAAACTTTGGTAATTGTGTAAAGTGTTGGGTATCCATATTTCTCGCAGCCCTTCACATAAATATTGCTCTGTGTTATTCTGCTTCTTAGACGTGTAAAAGTTTTCTATCATCGCTCTATAGTCTCTTGATTTCCTCTCCTTGACAATGTGAAAACTTTTGGTCGACTGTTTGGTAATGGTATAAACTTCGGCAATTGTGTAAAGTGATGGACATCGATATTTTCTGCACTGCACATCACTGTTTCTCTGTGGTATTCTGCTTCTTTGACATGTAAAAGTTTTCTGTCATTAGTTATAATAGTCTCTTGATTTCCTCTCCTTGACAATGTGAAAAGTATTGGTCGACTGTTCTTCCTGAATTTCTCCTTATTTTTATTTTACAGCAAAGGAAACAGTTCAAGGACAAAGAAAAGACAAAAAATCAGTATAGAGGAGTTGCCAAAAGAGAGGTCAATTTCAGATGTGTCTTGAGACTTCTCGTTTTATATATCTTGCCAAAACTTGCTCGGATTTTCTATCAATTTTATCATAAGGTTTTTGTTCAGGTCGGTCATCCGTTATTCCTTCATTTCTCCATATTCATCTTCTGTTTTGCTCTGTTTCTCTAGTTCCGATACCCTACGCTCCTGTCCACCCAGCACTGAATGGGTACCAGGTATTAATCGAGGGTTGTGTCCCGTCTCCTGGCGTCTGCTCCTTCTCCTATAATTCCTTCCCCTTCTGTCTCTCTCCGGCATATGACCACAGATGTTGCGCCGACTAAACGAAACTTTCCAACTTTTCTGTTTCTCTAGTATATCTTTTTTCTAGTATTATTTTAAGCGTCTTGTTCTGTATCCCTTTAAGGTTTCCTCTGACGTTTACTACCAACTTTATTTTTTCCTTTCTCATAATCTATCATCTGTTTTGGTCTGTTTTGTCTCACGTTTTCCATCATCCGTCATGGTAATCTTGTTTTGCTTACTACTGATGTGTTTAAATGTTGCCTAATCCGTAGTGCTTGTTTTTCTTTCTTAATTAATTACCTAACTTTGCGGCAGGGCTTGAACCAGGGTTTTCTGCATCAACACGTCCACACGCTGACCACTCGACCACCGGCTCCCTCTGTGCTTTGTTTGATCATTGTAAAGTGTTTAATTATCTGTTTATATATTATTCTCTCTCTCTCTCTCTCTCTCTCTCTCTCTCTCTCTCTCTCTCTCTCTCTCTCTCTCTCTCTCTCTCTCTCTCTCTCTCTCTCTCTCTCTCTCTCTCTCTCTCTCTCTCTCTCTCTCTCCTTTTTCTGACCCTTTCTTTTGTTCCATTTCGCTTCTCCAATCTAAGCTTTTAATCATTCTTCATTATTAGACTTTTGTTCTGCTTCGCTTCATCAGTTTGAGTGTTTCATTATCCGTCAGATTCATTTTCCTCCTCCTCCCGACCCTCCATTTTTCGTGTTTTGTTTTGCTTCCCCGATCTTTGAAATGATTACATCCCGTTTTTATCACCTGGACACTGTTTCTTAAAAGATAATGCAGCCCTTGATCTGTTTACTCTTCCTCAGTCCCTTCTCAATGTTCTTTAATTCGTCTGTATTTATTGTATGTTCTTTTTAGCTTTTCTTTATAATTTATCATCGTGATCTATAAACTTCATTTCTCTCAATTACTCCTCATCCTTCTCTTTCTTGCCCTTCATATTATTTTTTTTCCCTGTGTTCCATGATATATACTTTTGACCCCAATTCGTTCTTCTCTCATATATTCAAGTCAACGCATGATTTGATATTCTACTTTTCCTCTTGACCCTTCAGTTTTGTA
>NC_066527.1:2622313-2654813 GCF_024679095.1 Eriocheir sinensis | reverse complement strand
GCAGAATATTATATAAAGTTTGATAAATGGTAGAATTGAGAGCTAAAAAGAAATAAATAAAAAATTAGGAGGAGGAGGAGGAGGAGGAGGAGGGGGTAATTGACAGAATGCCTTAAGGGAGAATATGAAGAGAGAGAGAGAGAGAGAGAGAGAGAGAGGGAAGATGAGAGGAGGATAAGGAGATGAAGGAGGGAGGGAGGTAAGGAGGAGGAGGAAGGGAGGTAAGGAGGTAAGGAGGAAGGCAGGTGATGGAAGATGATGAAGCAAGGAGGAAAGTGGAGGGAATGAGGCAAGATTGTAGAGGAGGAGGATGAGGAGGAGGAGGAGGAGGAGGAGGAGGAGTTATCATCATGCGCAGCCATCACTAAAACCTTGATAGCCTTGGTAATCATGAATCCATACCTCCTCCTCCTCCTCCTCCTCCTCCTCTTCCTCCTCTCCATCTCTTCCATCTACACCTCGTTCTCCTTTTCATTCATCTGCGTCTCCTCCTTTTCCTTCTTCTCTGTTAGCGGCGGTGATTTCGAAGGCTTATACATGAGTACGGAGAGAGAGAGAGGGGGTCGTAAGGCACGTGGTTGACCTCCCAGTTCGAAGCAAAAGACTAGAGATATTGTTTTCTTTTGTTTCGGTTCTTTTTTTCTTCTTTTCCTTTCCTTTACCTTTTTCTTCCTTATTTTCCTTCAGTTGCTTGGCCCCTTCCTTCTCCTTCTCCTCCTCTTCTTCTTCTTCTTCTTCCTCTTCATCTTGTTCTTGCTATTTTATTTTATTTTTTATTTTTGTTTTTCTTGTTCCTGTTTTCTTGTTCTTGTTCTTGGTCTTCTTTCCTCTTCTTCTTTCCTCCTCCTCCTCCTCCTCCTCCTCCTCCTCCTCTTCCTCCTCCTCCTCCTCCTCCTCCTCCTCCTCCTCCTCCTCCTTCTCCTTCTCTCAGCGGGACTCAAGAACCAGATCACCAAAATTGAAATTGTTGTAAAAGTTTCGTCGAGTCTTTGTTGTCTTCTGCGCGATTCTTTGGAGCGAAGATTTATCGTGTTCAGATGCGGCTTGATTTACGTGTTTCTTGTGTTTTGGAGCGGGGAATGAAAGATTTGAACCCTCTAACATTTTCTCTGCTTCTTTTGCTTGTGTTAACGCGAGCCAAACACCGTGACTTGCCGTGTATTCTTTTGGGAAAAAAAAAGTAATGTTTAAGGTTCGCGGTATTTGCCTTCCGCGAATTCCTCATAAGTGCAATCCCCCGCGTAAAATTAGAGCCCCGTGTATGTAAGTTCCCTGAAGCTTAAAGTATTACGCGGCGAAATATCTGATTGGGGAGAGATCAATGCTGAGACTTTTCATTTCAATATTAAAGTTAAGGAGCTTATTTCATCATCTGACACATTCAAGCTCAGATGGTTATCAACTCTGCATTGTGGTCGTAAGATGCGGAAGCCGGAAATTATTTCACTCCAAATCGCAGGCAAGTATAAACATTCTATGATCTAATATTATATGCTATATATATTTTTTATTGTCTTATATAAACATGGGTATCCCATTTTTCACCTTCGATTGTTAATCTTTGAAGAAGGATATCCCTGTGATTCCTTCTTTAAATGATGCATGCTTTTAATTTTCTATGGAAACGTTTTTGCTGCAATTATAATTTATCCAGTGGGGCAGCGAATATTATACAAATATATGGTAACGCACTGTGATGAAAACTATTTTGATATGACAATACTTATATGTGTAATTTTAGAATTTTTGAAAGCAGACACCGACGCATTGTTATTTTTCTACTATCGTCCTGCTGTGTAGCGAATCATGGATTGCAATTATAAAATAACGAGTACTTTTTGCTGTCGAATTCTCACATTTGAAACTGCGTAGGTAAATTCTGTGAAAATATTAACTGGATGGCGTTTTTATTTTATTAAACCTGCAATTACTCATCAGTGTAACTAACGTAAATTAAAACATTACGCAACTTTAGTAGAAGCAAGGTATTTCAAATTAATAGGAATAACTGCTGTACTCATTACTAATTGATTATTGATACGTTTGGATATTATTTTACGTATAAAAAAACATACTACAACTACTACTACTACTGATACTACTACTATTACTACTACTACTACTACTACTACCACCACTACTACTACTACAACCACTACTACTACTACTACTACTACTACTACTACTACTACTACTACTACTACTACTACTACTACTACTACTACTACTACTACTACTACTACTACTACTACTACTACTACTACTACTACTACTACTACTACTACTACTACTACTACTACTACTACTGCTACTACTACTACTACTACTACTACTGCTACTACTACTACTACTACTACTACTACTACTACCTTGAGCAGCTGCAAGCGTCCCTGGAGTTGAATTAAATATCTCGACAAATTGTTTACTAAGCCGAGAAAGTTAATCAAAGAAGAAAAGTTTAAATTCACATCAGCGTCCCCGTCAGAAGCAAGGGGAAGGACACACACACACACACACACACACACACACACACACACACACACACACACACACACACACACACACACACACACTCTCTCTCTCTCTCTCTCTCTCTCTCTCTCTCTCTCTCTCTCTCTCTCTCTCTCTCTCTCTCTCTCTCTCTCTCTCTCTCTCTCGGCCATCCATCTATACATCCATCGTTCTTTCCGTCTCAGGAGATGACTAGCAATATGTCTTCGATTACTCCTCCTCCTCCTCCTCCTCCTCCTCCCTCTTGTCTTTCTCCTTCGCTACCACCACTTATACCTCCCTTGCCTTCTTAAGTTTGTCCTCCTCCTCCTCCTCCTCCTCCTCCTCCTCCTCCTCCTCTCCTCCTCTTCTCTGCTGTTCTCTTTCCTCTCCTTTTCTCGGACCCTTCCCTCTCCCCTTTCCTTTCCTTTCCTTTCCTCCTCCTCCTCTTCTTCTTCTTCTTCTTCTTCTTCTTCTTCTTCTTCTTGTTCCCTGCCTCCTCCTCCTCCTCCTCCTCCTCCTCCTCCTCCTCCTCCTCCTCCCTTTCCATCTCTTTTCTCCAATCCTCTCCTCCATTCGACTTTCTTATCGTCCTCCTCCTCCTCCTCCTCCTCCTCCTCCTCCTCCTCCTCCTGGTCTGTTGTCTTTTTTCGATTTTTAAACTTCTCGTGATTGACAAATGTTTGGCATTCGTCTTGGGGCGAGCTCTTTAATCTTCCCTTTTTCCTTTGTTTTTCTTTTATTTGTTGATCCTCTTTCGTTCCTCCTTCTCTTTTATTCCTCTCCTCAGTTTTGTGTTACTCTTCTTTGTTCTTTCTTTGATTTGTGATTTATTTTGACATTATTATTTTTTTTCTTTATTTCTTCTTTGTCTTTATCTTTATTCTGTTTTCTTTTCATTTTCATTTTTCTTCTTTTTTCCTTCTTTGTCTTTATCTTTATTTTTTTTCATTTTTCTTCTTTATCCTTTCTTCGTCTTTATCTTTATTCTGCTTTCTTTTCATATTCATTTTTCTTCTTTATTCTTTCTTTGTCCTTATCTTTATTCTGCTTTCTTTTCATTCTCATTTTTCTCGTATATTTCTCCTAACTTGCTTCATTCCTGGTTTTCATTTTTTTTGTATCTTAACATCTTCATTGGCAGTTTCATCTCCTCTTTTCCTTCTTTTCTTTCTCTTCCTTCCTCCTTTCCTCTACTTCTTCATGTTTCACCTTCAAATCTTTAATATTATCGACTTCTCCTTTCCTTCTTTCCTTTGTGCTTTTCTTTCTTTCTTTCTTTCTTTCTTTCTTTCTTTCTTTCTTTCTCTTTTCCTTCCTTCTTTCCAGATTTAATATTATCGGTATTTTCATTCCCTTCTCTCCTTCCTTCCTTTCTACTTTCCTTTCTTCCCTCAAAGTCGTCAATATTATCTACATTTTTAACTCCCGCCTTTCTTCATTTCTACTCTTACTCCTTCTTTTACTTCTTCCCTCTTGACTTTAAACTTAACATTATCGGTATTTCAATTTCTCTGTTTCTTTCTTTCATTTCATCTTTCCTTCCTCTCTTTATTTCTCCCTTCTCTCTCTTTAAACCTTCTCGCCTTCACAGTTCTCGTTTCTCTTCTTTATTTTCTTCTCCTCTTTATCTTTTCTCCTTTTTCTCCTTCACGCCTCTCAGCTTTCCCCTCTTCTCGTATTTCGTTTCCTTGTTATGCTCTCTTTCTCTGTTTTTCATCTGTTTTTTTTTCTTCTTCTTCTTTTTCTTTCTCTTCTTCGTCTTCGTCTTCGTCTTCGTCTTCGTGTTCGTCTTCTTCTTCTTCTTCTTCTTCTTTTTCTTCTTCTTCTTCTTCTTCTTCTTCTTCTTCTTCTTCTTCTTCTTCTTCTTCTTCTTCTTCTTCTTCTTCTTAAATCACCCTTCTGTTCCTTCCTTTATCACGTTCTATCTGTTTTTGACGTTTGTTTTCTCCTCTTTCTCACCTTCCTTTTACTCCTTAAACCTCCCTTCCTTCCTTTCTTCTCTTCCGTTTCCCTTCCATTTATCACGTTCTATCTGCCTCCCATCATCTTTCCCTTGTCATCATTTCCTTTTTCTGACTATCTTTTCCTCTCCCTGACTTTTCTTTCTCGCTGCTTTTCTTTTTTCTTTTTTATTTTCCCTTCAGTCGTATCAAGTTTCTCTCTCCCTCTTGTTTTCTTTCCTGGTTATGTTTTCTTTTTTCTTTTTTTCCTTGTTTATTTATTTATTTCTCCTTACCTTTACTTCCATTTATTTTCTCTGTTTCTCCTCTTTGTTTTTTTCTTCCTTTTCTTATTTTCCTTTCCTTCTTCTTTCTATGGTTTGGTTCTTCATTCCCTCATTCCATTTTTCATTTTTTTATTCTTTCCATTCCCTTCACTTTCATTCTTACTATTCCGTTTCTCCTTTTCATCGCCTTTCGTCTAAGTCTTTCATTTTCCTCTATGGTTTTATTTTCCTTCCTCCTTCTTTGCATTGTTTCTTCTGTCCTTCTTCTATTCCCTCCCTTAATTTTCTTCCTCAATTAACTATATTTCCATTTTTTTCTCCCTTCTTCCACTGTTTATCTCTTTTCACTCATGTCTTTCTTCTTCTTTCCCTTCATATTCTTACCCTTTCCTTCTTTCTTTCCTTTCCTTCTTCTTTCTTTCTTCCATTCCCTTTTTCTTTATTCTTTCTTCACGGTCACCCTTTTTATCCGTTTATCCTTCATTCATCTCGTTTCTTCTTTCCTTCTTATCATTTCCCTTTTTTCTTCTTCTATTCCTTCTTTTTATTTTACTCTCCGTTTCTCTTCCATTTATCTCGTTTCACCTATGTCTGTCTTCTCTCCTTATCGTTTCCCTTTCCTTCCTCTCTCTTTTTTATTCTTCTTTCCTTCTTCCATTCTTTCGCCTTACGTTCACTCCATTTCTCTCATTTCTCTTCCTCGGATTGACTCGCTCTCACATTCTCTCTCTCTTTCTCAAATTCTTTCTTTCTCTCACATTCTTTTTTTTTGTTTTCCGGTATATTTACACTCTTCTCTGCTTCTCCTTCCTCCCAATTTTTCTTCCTTACCTTTATTTGATTATCTCTCCCTCTACACCTTTCCTCCTCCTTCTCTCTTTGCGTTGTTTTTTCCTTCTCCTTTAGTTTCCTTTCTGTTCTTCTCTTTCTTCCTTTTCGTTCCGTTTGTTCTCCATTCATATTTTTGGTCTGTCTTCCATTTTACTTGCTTTCGTTTCCACTTCTTTCTTTCTCTTTCCATAATTCTCCTTCGTTCCTTCCTTTTACGTTCAATTACTCTCTCATTTGTCTTCAACGAGGCTTCCACACATTCTCTATTTTCTTCTCTCCGTTTCCCTCTTCCGTTCTCCCTCTCCTTCTTCCATTTCTATGCTTTATTTTCACCCCTTTCGTTTTCCTCCTCTTCTCCCACTTTCTCTTGCTCCCTTTTCCTCTTTCTTCACTCTCCTGCAGTTATTCTCTTCTCTCTCACCTTTTCCATTTCATTCAGATCTCCTTCCTTATCCTCTTTCTCCCTCCTCTCGCCTTCTCCCCTCGCCCCTTTCCTACCTCTCTGTCCTCCCTTTCCACCTCTCTCATTCCCTTTCTTTCTTACCCCTATGCCTCTTCTCTCCCTCCTTCGTCCTCTCCTTACGTCCTTCTCTCTCTCTCTCTCTCACTCTTGTCTTTCTCTCTTTCTATGTTTGTCTACCTCTTTCATTTCCTTCCTTCCCTTTGTTGCACCTTCTCTTCCCTTTTCTGCATCTCTCCTCCATGTCCCCTCCTCTCCTCCCACCCCTTTCCTCCTCTTGTCCCTTCTCCCTCTCCTTTATCTCCCTCCTGTCCTTTCTCTCCACCCCTAGTTTCTTCTCTCCCCCATTCTTTTCTCTCCCTTCTGTCACTCTTCAATATATTATCATCTCCCTTCTTTTGGTCTCCCCTTATGTTCCTCTCTCTCTCTCTCTCTCTCTCTCTCTCTCTCTCTCTCTCTCTCTCTCTCTCTCTCTCTCTCTCTCTCTCTCTCTCTCTCTCTCTCTCTCTCTCTCTCTCTCTCTCTCTCTCTCTCTCTCTCTCTCTCTCTCTCTCTCTCTCTCTCTCTCTCTCTCTCTCTCTCTCTCTCTCTTCGCCCTTCTCTCGTTCGCTCTGTGCCCCTCTCTATCATTCCTTTTGTTTCCTCTCCTTCTGTCACTTATCTTCCCCTCACCTCCCTTCTCTCCTCCACTTCCCTCCCTCCCTCCTCCGTCTCTCACTCGCTCAATCAGGCCGGAGACTTTTAGGGATTCACTCTGGTAACTCTTTTTGTCATTGTCTTGCTTCAGCTCTTTAGGACGATGCTCGCTTTTCCCTTACTGTGTGCGTGTGGATAGGGTGGGGTGGGAGGGGGGCGTGTGTGTGTGTGTGTGTGTGTGTGTGTGTGTGTGTGTGTATAAAAGGAAACCGTGAATGAAAATTATGGATAGAGAAAGAAATGCAAAACGAAAGCAAGGAAAGGGAAAACATGGACCAAATGAATGAATGAATGAATGATGGGCAAATGGAAAGAAAAAAAATAAGACCAGAAAGGAAACTAAAGGAGAGAGAAAAAAAAAACGAAAATAGAGGATGAGGACGAATGTGTGTGTGTGTGTGTGTGTGTGTGTGTGTGTGTGTGTTTGTAGGGAGTAATGGGTTGTATGAGTTACGTGTGTGTGTGTGTGTGTGTGTGTAATTGACTGACTGCCCGTGTGCGTGTGCTCCCTCACGCAAACACGTGTCCGTGCATGCGTAAAACACAGCTAAATGCCTGAAATTTGGCGGAGTTATGTTTTACGAGAGTGTTCCGTTGCGACTGTTCTCCTCTGCACGCGAACCCGGCATTTGGGTCGTCCTATTGCTCGGTTTTATTACTCTAACTTCTCAATGTTTTATTGTTTCATCTTTTTGCTTCTAACTCGTTCTTGTTTTTCATCTTCTCTTTTTGCTTTTAACTCGTTCTTGTTTTTCATCTTCTCTTTTCGCTGTTAACTCGTTCTTGTTTTTCATCTTTTCTTTTTGCTTTTAACTCGTTCTTGTTTTTCATCTTCTCTTTTCGCTTTTAACTCGTTCTTGTTTATCATCTTCTCTTTTTGCTTTTAACTCGTTCTTGTTTTTCATCTTCTCTTTTTGCTTTTAACTCGTTCTTGTTTTTCATCTTCTCTTTTTGCTTTTAACTCGTTCTTGTTTTTCATCTTCTCTTTTTGCTTTTAACTCGTTCTTGTTTTTCATCTTCTCTTTTTGCTTTTAACTCGTTCTTGTTTTTCATCTTCTCTTTTTGCTTTTAACTCGTTCTTGTTTTTCATCTTCTCTTTTTGCTTTTAACTCGTTCTTGTTTTTCATCTTTTCTTTTTTGCTTTTAACTCGTTCTTGTTTTTCATCTTCTCTTTTCGCTTTTAACTCGTTCTTGTTTTTCATATTCTCTTTTTGCTTTTAACTCGTTCTTGTTTTTCATCTTCTCTTTTTTGCTTTTAACTCGTTCTTGTTTTTCATCTTCTCTTTTTGCTTTTAACTCGTTCTTGTTTTTCATCTTCTCTTTTTGCTTTTCTTTATTGTTTTTCATCTTTTCTTTTTGCTTTTAACTCGTTCTTGTTTTTCATCTTTTCTTTTTGCTTTTAACTCGTTCTTGTTTTTCATCTTCTCTTTTTGCTTTTAACTCGTTCTTGTTTTTCATCTTCTCTTTTTGCTTTTCTTTATTGTTTTTCATCTTTTCTTTTTGCTTTTAACTCGTTCTTGTTTTTCATCTTTTCTTTTTGCTTTTAACTCGTTCTTGTTTTTCATCTTCTCTTTTCGCTTTTAACTCGTTCTTGTTTTTCATCTTCTCTTTTCGCTTTTAACTCGTTCTTGTTTTTCATCTTCTCTTTTTGCTTTTAACTCGTTCTTGTTTTTCATCTTCTCTTTTTGCTTTTAACTCGTTCTTGTTTTTCATCTTCTCTTTTTTGCTTTTGACTCGTTCTTGTTTTTCATCTTCTCTTTTTTGCTTTTGACTCGTTCTTGTTTTTCAACTTCTCTTTTTGCTTTTAACTCGTTCTTGTTTTTCATCTTCTCTTTTTGCTTTTAACTCGTTCTTGTTTTTCATCTCTTTTTGCTTTTAACTCGTTCCTGCTGTTTCTTTTTTTCACTTACTTTTTCTTGTTTTATTTTTTCCTTTTTTATTACAGTTTTTAGCTCTACCTCGCCCTTCCTGCCTCATTTTTTATCCTGCTTTTGTTTCCTATTAATTTTCTTATGTTCTCCGTTTTTTCATTTACTGTTTTGCTTTATTTTGTTTATTCTGTTGCATATTTTAATTCCGTGTTATATTCCTGTTCTCTTCAAATTATTTCTTTTACAGTTTTGGTTTATCATTCTGTTTCAACCTTTTCTTCCCTTACGTTCTTGTTATTTTTTGTTATTCCTTGTTATATAGATTTTTTACTGTTTGTTTCATATAGCGATCTGTTCTATCTTATTCTCTTTCTATTTCTTGCTTCTTTCTTGCTTGCTTTCATTTTTTTCTCATTTTTTCTGTGCTTTTTTCCATCTTATTGTTATAGTTCCAGCTTTTCATTTCTTTTATATTGTTTCGTTATCCAGATATTTCCCCGCTCTCTATTCGTGATGCACTCCATTTTTTTTCTACTCCTGTCTTACTGTTTTTTTTTTATCGCTCTAAATTGCTTGCCCTTTTTCAGTTCCATGTTTTCATTTCTTTAATATTGTTCCTTCTTTTTCATTGCCGCATTTCATCATTCAGTTGTTATTTTATTCCTCTTCTCCTTTTTGTTTTCTTTCTCACTCTCCTTTTCAGTTACAATCTTTATTTCCTTTTCATTTTCTTGTCCTTGTCTTGTTCTTTTGCATTGCCTTTATTCATCATTCAACTGCTTTCTAATTATTTTCGTATTCTTTTTCTTTCTTCTTTTCGTCCATTTTTAATCGTGTTTTCCTCAACCTCGCTGCAGTTTTTTCTTTTTATTTTTGCGTGTGTTCTAACTTACTCACATTCTCAATTTCTCGTTTCCACCTCTGACCTTCACTCCGTTTATTGTTTTATCTTGGCTTTATTCATTTTCTTTCTTCCCTCTCATTATTCTTTTAACCTCCACTTTCCTGCAGTTATTTTTCTATTTTTGTATCCTCTGGCTTCTCACTTTTATCCTTTCGTTCTCTCCTTATTTCTTCTTCCTCTCTATCATCATCTTATTATTTGTCTTGCCTTGATTTCTCCGTCATTTTCTTTCTCCCCTCTCATTATCGTTTTAACCTCCAATTATTCGTAGTTTTCTTCCTTGCATACCCTCAGCTTTCTCACCTTTACGCTTTCAAACTCTCATCGTTTACTTCTTCGTCCTTTCTCTTTCTCACGTCAGCTATCATTCTATTATTGGTCCTGCCTTTGTTTTCTCTAACTTGCTTTCTTCCTTCCCATTATTCTCTTAACTTTCACTTAACGTAGTTCCTTCCTTGCATATTCTCTTGTTTCTCACTTATATTCTTTTATACTTTCATTGTTTATTTCTCCCTCCTTTCATTTTCTTCCATCCTTTCTATCATCATTATCCACAACTGTTATTTTCTGGCCTTTCTTACTTATTTGTAGACTTCATTTCTTCCTGGCTTCCTTTGTTCTGTTCTCCCATTTCTTCCTTCCTTTTATAATTTTCTTTGATCAACCACTACAATAGAATTTTCTTTCATTATATAAATTCTGTTCCGAGAATTTTTTTTCTACGATAATGAAATGTTTAAAAAGGTTTCCGCAGACTTTATAATCATTATTATTTTTCCGTGAAGGTGTACAAATTATTTTATCTCACCTTTTTTACCTAACTAATAAGTGTACAAGGTGTGAAGCCGTAGGTGTGTTTAAAATTATTTACCTTGCCACCTTCCTTACCTAATTGCAAACCTTATAAAATACATCATTATCATAGCCCCATTCTATAATAACGTGAACTAACCATATAAAATTATCATAACAGTCTTTCTTAACAACGTCTTCTAATGAAGTTTTTCTGAATTTTCTCATGCATTTACTATATAATTTGCCTCGCTGCCCTAACCGTATCCTCCTCTACTCCTCCTACCAGTCAACATTATTTCGCCTCTCAGCAGGATCAGATACAGATAACGCCGCGGGTAGCCTCTGTCCGACGCTATTGCAATCAGTGATACACGTTACGATAAGAAAGAATGACATGGTGAAGGAGAAACAGAGGACACAGGGAGAAGGAAATGTTTGATCAGAAAGGGAAGCGAACTGACGTGTGGGAAGATTCAATGGTAGAAAAAATGAGAAGACAGTGTCCAGTGCGAAGGAGAAGAATCGTGTTTCGGGTCCGTTCTCAAGAGTTAAACCGCCTTGAGGGAATATGAGACACCGAGGACTCAACCAAGAGGAAAACTTTGGTCAAATAGAGAAGCCGACATAAGTGTGGGAAGATTCAAAGATAAGGAGAAGAAGAATCGCGTTCCGGGGTGTGTTTGTAAGAGGTGAACCGTCTTGAGGGAATTTGAGACACCGCGGACTGAACCAAGAGGAAAACTTTGGTGAAATAGAGAAATCATCCGAAATGTGGGAAGATTCAACGCTAAGGAAGAAGAAGAATCGTGTTTCGGGGTCTGTTTATAATAGGTGAACCGTCTTGTGGGAATTTGAGACAGTGAGGACTAAGCAGGCAGAAAAATATTTGCCAGAAATCGAGAAACCAACCGAAGTGAGGAACGATTCAACGCTAAGGAAGAATAATCGTGTCTCGGGGTCTGTTTACAAGAGCTGAACCGTCTTGTGGAAATTTGAGACGCTGAGGACTAAGCAGGCAGAAAAATGTTTGCCAGAAATCGAGAAACCAATCAAAGTGAGGAACGATTCAACGCTAAGGAAGAATCATCATGTTCCGGGGTCTGTTTACAAGAGCTGAACCGTCTTGAGAGATTATGAAAAGGGGATTAGCTTTGGCCTTTCTATTAGTCCCATTAAATTACAGACTCATTCAGGCGTAAGGTAATAAAACAGCCATTAACTTTTTCATCCCTTTCATTACAATTCACTAATATGCCTAAGCAGATTATATATATGTATGACTGAAGTAATTCGTGTGTTTTTTGTACTTTCCTCTCCCAATGAACGGTTTTATTGGCGCAAATTAAACGTTTATCCGATGTTTATGCTGCCGCGGCCTGCATATTATATTCAGCGTATACAGTATTGCCTCAGTAATTGGATATTAGGTGTCCAAAACGTTTAATCCCTTATAATTAGTTTCTTCGGTCTCTCTCTCTCTCTCTCTCTCTCTCTCTCTCTCTCTCTCTCTCTCTCTCTCTCTCTCTCTCTCTCTCTCTCTCTCTCTCTCTCTCTCTCTCTCTCTCTCTCTCTCTCTCTCTCTCTCTCTCTCTCTCTCTCTCTCTTATTCTTTGCGTAACCTAATTTTGTTTTGGAAATATATATTGCATCAGAAAGCCTTAATGAAAACCCCTCCTCTTTCCTCCTCCTCCTCCTCCTCTCCTCTCCTCTCTCTCAATACTCTTATTTAATATTTCCAGAGCCTTTGAATTGCTATGAAAGAAGTAATGTCGCATAATTACCACTCAACGTATCGTACCCACACACAAGTAGGAGGTGCAGGCGGCTGTTTCCGAGCGCCGTGTATGTGTGTGTGTGTGTGTGTGTGTGTGTGTGTGTGTGTGTGTGTGTGCCGGGGAAAGCAATAACACTAAGTATGCTTTTTAATCATCTTTGTGAGCCTGATGAAGCATGGAGAACGGATCCGTTTTCTCCGTGAATGTTGGCGGCAATAATACTGATGACAGTAATGGTAATGATGGTGATTAGTATGATTTCCGTGAACCTTTTCAACGCTTCGTACTTTCAACATATTAGTTTCCTGTGTTGGGGAGAGAATGACGCCGATAGGTACGAGAAAAAAAAATGCAGTTTGAAGTAAGATTTTGATAATTTAACGAAAGAAAACATTATACTAAGGGGAATGTCGTTAGTTTTGGAAAGATTAGAATAACGTGTTAAGTTTTGGAAAGCGAAGGATGAAGGTTTGGTATTGATAAGATTATGATAGTGTTTAGTTTCGGAAAGATGAGGATGGCGTTTGTAGTTTCAGAAAGATTAGGATACCGACTATTTAGAAAAAAAGATTAGGAAAACGTTTTAAACTCTGAAAATAATATCATTCTCTCTCTCTCTCTCTCTCTCTCTCTCTCTCTCTCTCTCTCTCTCTCTCTCTCTCTCTCTCTCTCTCTCTCTCTCTCTCTCTCTCTCTCTCTCTCTCTCTCTCTCTCTTATTCTTTGCGTAACCTAATTTTGCCGAGGAAATATATACTGCATCAGAAAGCCTAAATAAAACTTCCTCCTCCTCTTCGTTTTCCTCCTCCTCCTCCTCCCCCTCCTCTTCCTCCCCCTTCCTCCTCCTCCCCCTTCCTCCTCCTCCCCCTCCTCCTCCTCCTCGTCCTCCTTGAAATTTGGATATATTATAATAAAAGTCCTCATTTTAACTACAGTCTACTCTCAGAATGTATATTACTTGTTTAGTACCGAAATTCGTGTACCATACTGAGAGTGAAAAAAATAAGGTCAGTAACACATGTTGATAGATACTTTATGATACTATAGTGAAGGATACCATTGAAGATGATGCAGAACAAAGAGGAAAAGGGGTAATGACTTAGACTTAGGGAATCAATATTGAAGAGGAGGCCGTTGTTTATTGAGTTAGTAATATATTCTTCAACATTTCGGCGCCCAAGCACACATATTTGACAAGGCTTTCGTATGAGGTTAAGGGCATTTCCAGGGGTAGTTTTGTGACCCTGGTGGTAGTTTGACCCCTCTTCTGTAGCATGAACCTAAAGAAAAGCACATTAGAACCCGATTGATCCCCTCTTTGACCTGTGGAAGAAGCCAATGTGAGAAGAGGAAACGTCTGATTATACCGACCTATTAAAGACTAATGTGACGCAGACGAGTACTGAGGCCTCGCGGAGCTATGGCATATACCCCTTACTTTACCTTACTCTAATTACTGACATCTCTACGCAAGGGGGAGCGTTGAATAGGGCCGTAACAGTTGTGGTGGTGGTGGTGGTGGTGTATAATTGTAAGAGGTCGTAGCGGTGGTGATGGGGTCATTATGGTGGTGATGGGGGCATTGGAGGTGGCGGCAGCGTCCATACAATAGCAGTGGTGGTGGTGGTGATGGTGGTGGTGAAGGCTGTTGAATCCGTAATGGTGGTGGGGTCGGCGGTGGTCCTGGTGGTGGTGGTGGTGGTGTTTTTTGCTTATTATTACACCAGTCTTTAAAACTTACCTATTGTCTAGTCCTTTCATTTTTTTTACTGACTCATTCTTCAAACCTTTTTTTTATTTTCGTCCCTCCAGCATTGCATTCCTTCATTCTTTAACCTTATCCATACTTGCCATTCCTTCAGTCTTCAAACTTTTTACACATACTTTAGTCCCTTCAGCATTATATTTTTAGTCTTTCTACCCGTTTTATCTCAACTAGTGTGTCACAAACTCTTTCTCTTTCTCTTTCTCCTCACGGGGCTAAAAAAAATCATATCGTGGTGTTTTATTTCTTTATTATTATCATCTTGTGGGTGGATTATGGAAAGGAGAAGTCACAGCGATATGAAACACGGAGAGACAGACAGACAGACGATGACCTGGTTCTCTCTCTCTCTCTCTCTCTCTCTCTCTCTCTCTCTCTCTCTCTCTCTCTCTCTCTCTCTCTCTCTCTCTCTCTCTCTCTCTCTCTCTCTCTCTCTCTCACATACAATTAAAAAACAACATTCACATACATGGATTAGCTATACATCCTTTCATTCAGTCAACCATACATCCATTCATACATACAAACATTGAGATATACATACCTGCTCACATGCATACGTACAGTCGTGGGACACAAGTGTTGACACAGTTTCCAAAATGTTTCGGACACCGCTAGCGAAAGACGGCAACTATCCAGCAGAGCTACATTCGAGTTAAATAAGACGTATGTGTGTGTGTGTGTGTGTGTGTGTGTGTGTGCAAAGGATCAAAGAGTGCGTGTGGGTGTGAGAGAGATATTATTTAAGGATTTTTCTAACGAAATTGTGAGCATCTACTGCACGACGATTATGTTTAAAAAAATATGTTATGAATGCTCTTGTTTCCACTAGTGCACGATCTGTAATAAGATTTTCTGCATTCCATTATCTAAATACTTGCTTGGCTTTGGTCGCCAATGTGCATTCTGGAGAGAGAGAGAGAGAGAGAGAGAGATTAATTTCTCTTAAGAAAAAGAGTCACTGCAAAATAATAGCCTAGTTTTCTTAAATGCATAATAATAACTTAGTATTCGTAAATGCAAAGTAATAGCCTAGTTTCATAAATGCAAACGAATCGCTTAGTATTCTTAAATGCAAAATAATAGCTTTGTAATTCATTTCAATTCATAATAGCCTACTAGTTTCTTTAATGCGCCGGTTGGCATGGTCGATGACGTCATTGCATAACATTGTCAAGCGAGAGTTAAACGGTGGTATTATTATATATTTTTAAACCATATTAGAATATTTGTGCACGTTATCAATGTTTTCTTCGTATTTTCTTAGCGAGGACGTTGCAGGAATGAATACAACATTTATTCAAATGCATAATAGCGTTGTAAACATCTTTAGCTGTCAATGACTAAATTTGAACGAAATGTAAAGAGACATTTTCGTCCGCGAATTTAAAAGTTGTTATCAGTGTGCACAACTGACAAATTCATATCTAATAAATTATGGAGAGTGTATATGTAGTGACATATCTGAACATTAGCCTCCTTCCATGCGGTGTATATATTTTAAAGTCGGGGCCGGTGAACGAAACTCAGTGGACAGTGTGTCATCACTTGTGTCCCACGATTGTACATACTTATATAAACCTCAACTCGCATACACATACCTACATACTTATATAAATCTCAACTCACATTCACACGCATTCTGACATCTAATACACGCTTATAGATATAAGCCTAAATACCCATAGAAACGCATACATACATACATACATACATACATACATACATACATATACAAACACACATGAACAGGCTATAACAAAAAACATTACCCAGCACCCGTTTTTCTGATCACACACACACACACACACACACACACACACACACACACACACACACAACGTCATGGGTACCTGATGAGATGGTCGTAGCTCGCCCCACACACTGACGTAAGAGACGATGCATTTCAAAACCTACTGTACGTCATCCCTTATACCGGCAACACAGGATTAGCAACACGCCACCAACACCACTAACACACGCACAAACACACCATTCCATAGTAGCAACACAGGATCAGGAACACCAACAACACCTGCCAAACACTATATCTCATGTGTTTTGTGTGTTTTGACTCTTGTGTGGTGTTGAATAAGGTATCGGATTCTAAGGGTGTTGAGTAGTTCATTATAACCCAAAGCAGCACCAGGGACACTATCAAACACACTGTAACGCAAGTGCTTGTGGGTTCTGATTCCCTTGTATGGTGTAGGATAAGGTGTTGGATTCCTTATAATCAAACACAAGACCAGGAGTACCACCAGACACACTGTAACTCGTGTGTGTGTGTGTGTGTGTGTGTGTGTGTGTGTTTTGATTATCTCGTGTCCTTTCGTATAAGGAATCGGATAGTGTTGTATAAAGGATCGAACTCTAAGGGTGCCGGGTAATTCCTTATAGCCTGTACACTTGAATTCCTTACTTGTTAACATGATCACAAACGAGGACGTAAGAATAGGACCTTTGCCTTTCTCTCTCTCTCTCTCTCTCTCTCTCTCTCTCTCTCTCTCTCTCTCTCTCTCTAAACACTTAATCTCTATGTACAGTAAAAATGGTAGGCCTATATTTTTGAATCCGAGGAAAAAATATATATGGTTTCTCGTCTTCATATACATCTATAGTACATACAGATTACAAAATACACTTCTTCTTTTCTTCGTTTTATTTATTATTTTATGCTCTTTGGTGAGTGGAGGGGGAGTGTGTGTGTGTGTGTGTGTGTGTGTGTGTGTGTGTGTGTGTGTGTGTGTGTGTGTGTGTGTGGAAATGGCTGGATGGAAGAGCGAAGAGAAGAAAAAAATGAAAGGAAGAAAGGAAATAAATGAGAAAAAAAGGAAGAATGGAGGGATAAGAGTACGATGAGAGAGAGAGAGAGAGAGAGAGAGTGTTGAACCTAATGAGTAAATTAACCCAAAACATAATGTAACCTTCGATCTCTTCTCAGTTGTCAAGGTTACAGATGTAGTGGAGAGAGGAGGAGGAGAAGGAGGAGGAGGCGGCGGCGGCGGCGGCGGATGGAGGAGGAGGAGGAGGAGGAGGAGGAGGAGGAGGAGGAGGAGGATGGATGAAGGAGGATATAGGAGAGAGAGGAGGTATAGAAAGGTAGAAAGGGAAGAACTATGGAAGGAAGAGGAGGACAGGGGAGAGGGAACAGATAAAGAAAGAAGGAGAGATAGAGGAAAGAGAGAAGAAGGAAGAGAGGAGAGATAGAATGAGAGAAGAGGAGGATAAAGGAGAGAGAACAGGAATTGAAAGCTAAAGAGTTGAGAGATAGGGAGGGAAGAGGAGGGGGAAGGAGAATGGAAGAGACCAGAGGGAGGAAAAAGGTGACAGGTGGAGGAAGGAAGAGGAAGAGGAGGAGGAGGATAAATGAGATGCGGAAACCGAAGTAAAAAGAGAAAAGAGAACGTGGCAGGTGAGGTAAAGGAAGGGAAAGGAGGAGGAAGAAGATAACGAGGAAGAGGAGGAGGATGAAGAGGTGGCTTTTTTTATGGGAGGAGGAAAAGTCAAGGCTAGAGAGAGGAGAAAAATGCCACCTGAGTGTTTTGGAACCCCGCGTGGAATTGACGGTCGGCAAACAACGGAGAGGACGAAGAGGGATCAGAGAACACTTATTGGACGAGTGTTGACAGGGAAGGGAAGGCTTGTGGTGGTGGTGGTGGTTGTAAGGATCGGTGTGAAGTGGTTGTAGACTGAGGGAAAAATGAACACGTGCATGAAAGAAGTGAAGAAAAGAATGAGGAAAATAAAGCGAATAAAAAAAATATGAAAGAAAGAAATGCAGACTTTTGGCGGATATGTTTGGAGATTGTGATGTTATTGTTGTTGCTTATCTTGTTGTTGTTTCTTTTTGTTGATATTAGCTGCTTTAGAGGATAAGTTTATTGTGTTTTTCTTAGTGTTTTTTTTTCTTTTCTTCTTTTGTTAATATTTTTTTTCTTGTGTGTGTGTTCGTGTGTGTTAAAAGAGACTGACTGAATGAGTGACTGACTGCAAACACACACACACACACACACACACACACACACACACACACACACACACACACACACACACACACACTCACCTGTATTGTCATCATCACTTTCTCATCCCTTTCACTCTCGTCTGTCACCTGTCCTCGGCTTTCTCTCCTCTCTAGACAGGTGAGATTGACTTCCCTCCCTCCCTCTCTCCTTCCCTCTTTCCATCCCTCCTTCTCTCCCTTTCCCTCTCTCCTTCCCTTCCTTTCCTCCATCCCTCCTCTCCCTTTCTCTCTCTCTCACGCACTCACTAATTCATTCACTTGTTTCTCTTACCACTGACATGAGCTTCCCAAATCGTGATATTTTTAGTGTGAATCCTCCTCCTCCTCCTCCTCCTCCTCCTCCTCTTCCTCCTCATCCCTCTTCCTTAGTCTGTTTGGGTCCCTCGTGATCATATTTTAGCCGCCTCATTCGCCTCACAGTCCCTTGCTTAACTTCATTTCCCGACGGTCGTGGCCATCCCCTCCCCTCCTTTCTCTCCCCTTTCCCCCTCCCCTTTCCCTCCCCTTCCATCCCCTCGCCACGTTGTCTCCTCCATCCCATCTAATCCTCCTCCCTTCCTTCTCTCCCCTTCCCCCTTTTCTCTCATCCTCTTCCTCTTCTCTCCATTCCCTCCCTTTCCTTCCCCTATCACCTCTTCCTCCTCCCTTACTTCCGACTCATTCCTTCTCTTCGGTTTTGTCAGACGCTTCCGCCTCTCACAATAACTATTTCCAAAGCCCAAAAAGGAGATCTGTCGGGTTCTAATGAGTGTTCTTTTTGGTTCACGGTACAGAAGAAAGGTCAAACTACCACCGGGGTCATAAAGCTACCACTGGAAATGCCCCAAACTCCTACGAAAGCCTTGTCAAATACGTGTACTTGGTCGCCGAAACGTTTGTGAATATGACCTTTCGTTTTGTTTTCCGAGGTGTTGACGAAATGCTCTCGTGAATATTACAAGTGTTTCTGCAGTAATAAGGTTGAGTAAGCGTTGAGCGCCTCACAGTTTTATATTTACATTTTTCATCCTATTTGCTTATGGGATTACTCGTGTTGACGGTCGGGTTTGCTGTGTGTGTGTGTGTGTGTGTGTGTGTGTGTGTGTGTGTGTGTGTGTGTGTGTGTGTGTGTGTGTGTGTGTGTGTCTTTCTGTCTGTCTCTTGTGGCTTTCTGTCTGCCTGTCTCTGTCTCGTCTTTTTTTTTTTCAGTAAAGAAAGCAGTTCAAGGGTAAGAAACAGACAACAAAAAAGCCCTTTAAGTCTGTCTGTCTGCGTGTGTGTGTGTGTTATGCGGTTATTGTTCCTGTTTGTCCGCATTGATTTTCGTTCGGTGATTCGGTCATGATTGTGTTTGCCCATCCGCGGACCTCCAAATCAATTCGTTAAAAAGTTAAACACCTCATTTTTTGTGTTCCATCGACGTGAGTTTGCGTGTTCTAATGTCCGTGTGTATATTCTTAGTTCTGTGAACTGCTTCATAGATTTTCGTCTGTCGCTATACTTACCTGTATATATGACAGGTAATTAAGTTGTATTTCTTAATGTGGACATGAGCTATCGTATGTAACTATGTTTGTATGTGTCGGTATTTGTTTTCACTTTCCCCCGTGCGAGAAATTAATCCTGTAAAATTGAAACACTCACTTCCTGTATTCGCAATCTGTGTTTTTCAAGTTGTGATTGATTTGAATTCGCTGTAGTGTGTTCAAAAGAGTTATACCAAAAAGGACACGATACGCTTTGACATGCCTCTTTCATGCTTCTTTGACATGCAACCGTTTTATTTAAGGTTTCGATTGATTCGTTAATAGTTTGTTCCGAGGAGTCTGAGAGCAAAAAATATAATGTTGTTTTACTTTCCTCGTATTACTGAAAGAAAAACGTGAAGCTGTTTAATAAGTCGTCAAATCGAGCTACATTAGATATCGTATTGAGATATAGTGGTTGTTAATGAGTTCTTGTTATTGTTATTTCTCTGCGCTATGGAGCTATTGACCCAAAGACTTGATGCATTCCAGGCCGTCTAGACACATCCAATATTCGTTTGCTTAGCTAATGTATGTTTTTGTTTTGCTTTCTTGCACAGGAATGTCCATGTACGTGGTCAAGGCAGTCAGGTCCAGGGGGCGGCTGACTCATTGTTGACGTGAAAGGATAACCCAAGTTGCCCTAAAGCCCGGCAAACTCCATCGCTTCACCAGACAAGGTAAGCAGATTGAAGGCGAGAGACAGAGGTGGGATGTGAAACATGGACCATGATTGTGTTGGAAGAGCTGCGGGGTTCAGACGAAGAGTATTTGCGTCAGGAGAGGAGTTTGGAAGTATGAGTTAGTGATGGAGTTCAAACATAAGAATCAGGGAAGGGGTATACAAACAAGTCACTGAAGAAGTTTACTTATTAGAATTAGGAAAGGAGTTAAAAAATAAGAGCCAGAGGAGTTTACAAATGAGTCAGAGAAGGAGTTTGGAAATAAGAGGCAGGTAAGTAGTTTACAGATGAGAGTCAGGGAATGAGTTTGCAAATATGAATCAGGGAAGAAGTTTACAGATTGAGTCAAGTAATAAGTATAATAAGTAAGAAGAAGGAGTTTACTTATAAGAGTCAGGGAAGGAGTTTACAAGCAAGAATCAAGAGTATTTTTTTACAGCAAGGGAGGCAACTCAGAGACAAAAAAACAAAAACAAACAAAAAATCAACAAGTCAGGAAGAGACAAAGCAAACAGGAATCACGGAGAATAAATCAGACACAAAAACGCGTGTGAGGTCATAAAGAAATTCCCCTACATTGGCTCATTTTTTCGCTAATTATATGAAATGCTTTTGTGGCGAGTATCGAGGTAATCGGGCCGCAATTGTTTATGCATACGTTTATTTATTTATTTTTCCATTTATATTTTCCACCAAAGCGGAAAGAACCGGGAGCTTCAGCAAGTGAAAAAAATAGGTCAGTTTTATTTCGGCGTTGATTGTGCAGAACGTGTTTATGTGTGTCGCCCGCTGCATTAAACTGATTGACCGGGATCTACTCGTGCATAGATGGGTTAGCTATTCAATAATTTGGGTTTGGATTCCGGCACGTGTCTGGATTACCAACTAATTCTTTGTATTTCTCGTTTATTTGTCTCTCCTCCATTTAGTTGAGAATTTAATGGCTTGGGATTGGTTTGTTTTTTCTTTCGAGTTCATCGCTGTTTTTCTTCTCTTCGTTCTATTTGTTCATTCTCGTACCTTTTTTTAGTAGCTTTTAGTACCGTTTATTTAGTTTGTCATGTGGATTAATTTCCCTTTCTATTAATTATGGCTGAAGATAGGGTTGTTTTTCTCTCGAGTTCATCGCTGTTTTTCTTCTCTTCAATCTCTTTATTCATTCTCGTACCTTTTTTTAGTAGCTTTTAGTACCGTTTATTTAGTTTGTCATGTGTATTAATTTCCCTTTCTGTTAATCATGGCTGAAGATTGGGTTGTTTTTCTTCAGCGTTTGTTGCTGTCTGCGTTTCTTTTTTTCACGGGTGTTTGTGTTGCGCGTTCTCCATTATAAACTTGTGCTTATATTTCTTGTTTGTTTGCTCGTTTATTTATCTTATTGTATTCTCTCTGCATTTCCTTTCTTCCATGGGTGTCAGTCAATGTCTCTGCACTACTAACTTGTTCCCTTATTTCTCGTTTATTTTTTCTTTTATTTATTTGGCTGTGTTCTGCGTTTCTTTTTTTTGTGGTTGGCTAGTTTGCCTTCTTTCTCTCCTGGTAACTGAGCGTCGATATGCTTTTTCTCCTGATCATTCATTTTTTTCTGATCATTCTCGCCTTTTTCCTTTTCTTCCTACTTCTCTTTCTTTTTCATTTTCAGCTCTGTGTTCTGTGGGTCCATCAATGTCTCTATAGATGCTTTATTTCCTGTTTATTCGTTCATTTATTTATATTCTCATTTATCTATTTATATTTGTAGTAAAGGAAGCAGTTCAAGGGCAAACATAAATGGAGGAAAAAGTCCGCTAATCACCGCTCCACTAAAAGACAGTATTGATAAGCGGATTGTATTGTATTCTGCGCTTCTATTTTTGCATGGATGTTTGTGTGCTGAATTCCGTGGATCAATCAATGTCTCTCTATTTGCTTTGTGCCTCTTTGTGCCTCCAATCAATAGTTACAAGGTGGCAAAAAGTATTCCACATTAGTTCGCCCATTAATCGTTTTTTGGGTTGTGTTGATAAGGGCAGCTGATATTCGTGTTGACCGGGTTTTTATTCAGTCTGTGATCTATAATTATTGACTCCTTAGTTTATGGTTTGGGATAGGTTTAATTTCTCCGGAGGTCAGTGGTGTGTTTTTATTTTCATCTTCAATTTCCTTATTCATTTTTGTATCTCTTTTTGTTGCTTTTTTTTAGTGCCTTTAATCTGTCATCTGTATTCATATCCTTTACTGTAAGATGCTTGGGGGTAGATTTTTTTTCTCCCGGGTTGAGCGATGTGTTTCTCTTCCTTTTGTCATTCTCGTACCTTTTTTTGAGTATGTGGTTGTGTTAATATTAGCTCTTTATCAAGGCTGTAGTCAATAACAATTCTCTTTTCTATTATTTATGACTGGAAATAGGTTTGCTTCTCCTCCTAAGTGTTTATATTTATTTTCTCTATTCTCGTAGCGTTAACTTAGCATTTGATTGTGTTATTCTTTTTTCATTGTCGCGTTTGCTGTCTGTAAGTTTCCTTTTATATCATGTATGGCTGGATATATATGTTTGTGGTTTCTCCTGCGTTCATGATTGTGTTTCTTTTCCATTTTCTCTTATTTATACTCATTATCATGTATAGTGTTTGGCTGCGTGAATATCTGATCGTCAACGGAAGTGTCATCGACGTTAATTTGCTTCTCTATTATTCATGGCCGTAGGTAAGTTTGTTTTGCTCTAGAATTCATCGATATGTTTTTTTCGTCCTCGTCTTATTCACACCCGCACTATTTTTTATTATTTGGTTGTGAAAGTATTGGTTTATCAACGAGAGTGTCATTTATATTAATTTCCCTTTCTATCTGTAATGAGCTGGATGGATTTGATTTTCACCTCAGTTCATCGATGTGTTCCTGCTCGTCACTTTCTCCTATTCATACTCGCACCACGTTTAATGTTCGGCTGTCCAGATATTTGTGGATCATTGAGAATTTGTCATATATATTAATTTCCTTCTTTATTATCTATGATCGCGATGGATTTGTTATTCTCCCGAGTTCTCCAGTGTTTTTCTTATCCCCACTTTCTCCTGTTCATCCTCGCATCATGTTTAGTGTTTTGGGTGTGCGAATATTTGTTGATCATTGAGAATCTGTCATATATATTAATTTCCTTCTTTATTATCTATGAGCGCGATGGATTTGTTATTCTCCCGAGTTCTCCAGTGTGTTTCTTATCCCCACTTTCTCCTGTTCATCCTCGCACCATGTTAAGTGTTTTGGGTGTGCGAATATTTTATCGTCAACGAGAGTGTCATCGATAGTAATTTTCCTTCAATCTTTTATGAGCGGGATGGACTTGTTTTTCTCCTGACTCATCGATGTGTTTCTTCTCGCTATTTTCTCCCATTCATATTCGCACCACGTTTAGTGTCTGGTGGTGCAAATATTTGAGGTCTCATCGATTCTCTTAATTTTGTTTGCCGCGGGAGTTTGCACAAATAATGTATGCTGGTTTGGGTATCGGGAATTTGATCCGTATTTGTTTGTCTGACGTTGCGAGTTATTTTTTTTCGCTAAGTAGGATGTTTGATATTCATGTCAATCCTGTTTTTTGTCAGCCTGTTTGTCTTCTTCCTCTTCCTGGTAAGTGAGTGTATTATTTTTCTACTGAGCATTTTGTTTGTTATTGTTATCATTTCTTATCATAATCGTACATTTTTGAGGAATAAATATTTTTTTCTTCACTCTTTTCCCTTTTTTTTCTTTTCTTTGTCTCCTCTTTTTCTCATTTCTTTTTCTCTTGCTTTTATCTTTTACTTTCTTTCGGATATTAGTAGATTTCTTTTTTGTTAACTGGTCTGTCATCAATATAAAATTTCTTATGCCTGGGTGTCGGTATACTTTCCTCCTTATGAATTATTTTTTTATAATTCCTCGTTCATTTTTTAGTAATAATTTCTGCCAAGACTTGCGATGTTATATTTTTCATCACTTATTCTGCGACAAAAAATCTGACCCTGTAATATAGGAAGGTTAGTAGATTTTGGGGTGATTGATTTCTTGTTATGTTTTCAGTTTATAGGTTATCGTACCATTTAAGTAATAGCTTCTGCCAAGGTTTGCAATATTACTTTTTTTCCCTTATTCTGCTGCAAAAAGTCTGATCCTGTAATAAATGATGGTTTAGATAATTTGAGTTGAATTGTTGCTTGTGTTCCTTCTCGTTATTCTTCCTTTCTTAATTTCTCGTACCTTTTGAGCAATAGGTTTTCCCAAGATTTGCACCTCACCGATATTATTAGTTTTCCATGACTGATTCCGCTACAAAATTCTGATCCGGAACTGAATGATGGTTTGAAAATTTTATAGTTCAATTGTGTGTCTCTCGTTTTTTTTTCTTTTTATAATTCCTCGTACAATTTTGAATGTAAGGTTTTGCCAAGATATCCTCCTCATTAATGTTATTTTTTTTATCATCTCTTTCGCTACAAAAGAATCTGATCCTGTAATTCATGACGGCTTTTAGATTTTGAGCTGAATTGTGGTCGGCCGGCTATAGAGCTCCTTCTGTTTACTTAGAACGCATTCACCTTTTTATTTACCCACATATTTCTTCTCTCTTTACTCTCGCGACTTATTCATCGTCACGCCTCGCCACATTCGCTTTCCCTGAACCAGCGACTTTTGTGGTCTCTAATACATATTTACGACGAGGTGCCGCCAAATGTTTCTCCTGGTCCATGTTTGTGTTTACCCTTCCCCGGCATTCACGCTCAATATGCATTTATTTGCACCGTCCCCCGTCACCTGTCACCCCCGCCCCGCCCTTCCTCCCTTCTCCACCGCGTCAGACACATTTCACATCGTCACCCGCGCGGAATAAGCTCATGAAGGTGGTTTTGTGGTTGTATATACTGCTTAGCTCTCCCGCCAATGTGATTCACCTGGTTTCGACTCGCCTAACTCACTACCCTTCAGATTTTTGCACACGGGAAAAAAAAATTCGTTTTTTTGTTATTTTTTGACCTATTCGCACCTCATAATTTGTCATATGTGTTAATTTTCTTTTATTAATGGTTGGGGATATATTTTCTTTCCCGAGTTCAACGATGTGTTATCTTCGTCTTTTTTTTTTGTGTGTGTTTTCTTTCGTCCTCGCTTGTTTTCAGAAAGCACGTTCATGTTAAGACTCCTTTCATATTCTTCCATTTGATATTTCCCTTGTTTTGTCGGTCATAAAAAAAGAATATTGACGTTGCGTTCACACATAATTTGCAGTTTCCTGGGAGTCAAACGATTATACATATTATTTTCACGTCAATACCTCAGTGCAGTTTGGTGTCAAAAGCTTATGCACCATCTTTAACTCCCACGATTCAGTACATTTCACTGTCTTACGTCCCATTTTCTTTGCCTTTGCCCAGCTTTCTTTAAAACGCTTGTAAATATTTGACTTAAAATTTGGTGCATTTCATATTTTCCTGCGCGAAATGAATTAATCTTATCGAGGAGGTACTTTTCTGGTTGTCCTTGTTTTATTTTATATTTCACACAGTTTGGATGTCCTTGCTTTCAAAAGTCTAGATAAATTTGTTTGACTTACCGAATTTAGGACATTTCACATTTTCACGCGGATTTGTTTTGTTTTGTTCCCTTTGATTTTATATGTAATTATTTATCTTTTTTACTTCTCTTATTTAAGCGTGTTTACTTACCTTATTTTTAATCCCAGAATACGAGGTGTTTTTGTCCTGTATTTTTTTTTCATTTCTAAAATCTATTTCTTGGCTTTCAATGTCTTCACGTATTTATTTGGCTCTCAGAAAGCCTCTCATTCATGTTTTATTTTACCGGGGCAGGGGCATCGGGCTTTTCTGTAATGTTTTTGTTGTTTACCCTTGAGCTGCCACCCTTCCTGTAAAAAAGAAAAAGAAAAAAAAAAGTTGCTTTTTTTTACCTTCACCCCTCACGCACCAATATAAATGTCGCTGCTGGTGGACGTTTTTCACTCCAGAAACTGTAATTTTCATATCTTTGTACTTCAGCTTTCGCATGTCCTGCAGACGTTCATATTCCCTTTGACTGAAAGAATGCAGCACTTTTTGATCTCCTTTTTTACCTTCATCATAAACACGTAGGTATGGATCGCCTTGCTGTCAGACATTCATGGATTTTTTTTATTTATATCCAATAACTCAAAACTTTGCATTTTCTTTTTCCCCTCCGAGTTTACTGATTTATAAACTTCATCACTCAAACGTCTATTCATATTAATTCAGACTAACCGAAATCAATGCCGGTAATTATTTTCTTTTACCCATAATGTTATATAGCTGTATATGAAAGATTTTTTTTAATGCTTTCTTTGTCAAGTTTCATAAGTTTTGACATTTTATTCACACATTCCTTTGACTTTCAGAATTCAATAGATTTAACTTTATTTCTACCCCTGAAATATTACACATTCATTCTCGTTAACCTTGAAGAAATCCATGTTTATTAATCTATCTACGTATCTATTTGTCTGTCTATCTGTATCTATCGGTCTATCTATCAATATCTATCTAAATACATATTCTTTAACCACAAAAATGTGCCTTCCTGTCAGATCTGCGTCTCTGCATTTCGTGAACATTTGCCTTACTCTCGTGCACATCCCCAAGATTTACTGAGTATTTTCGTGCGATGAACCACCGCAGCGCGCGATAGGAAAGTTGATCAAGCATATTTGTGTGTGAAGAGACACTATCGAGTAATTTCTCACACGAAAGTAAAATTTTATCAAGTATTTAAATTTCTCAAACTCAAATAATATGCCAGTGTTTTAGATTCCCGAAACTTGAATATGTAGAGTACTTTATATTTTCGAAGTAAAAGCTTGCAAGTATTTTTATGCCACAGACTGAAATTATTGGGCATATTCTGGGCGTAATTTCTCACATGAATGTAAAAAATTATCAAGTTATTTAAATTTCTCAAACTCAAATGGTTTCAGTGTTTTAGATTCCCCAAACTTGAATATGTAGAGTATTTTATGTACCCAGAATAAAAGCCTGCAAGTATTTTCTGGGCGTAATTTCTCACATGAAAGTAAAGAATTATCAAGTTATTTTAATTTCCCATACTCACATGGTTCCAGCGTTTTAGATTCCCCAAACTTGAATATGTACGCTATTTTATGTTCTCAAAGAAAAGCTTGCAAGTATTTTTATGCCTCAGATTGAAATCTATCGGGCATATTCTGGGCGTAATATCTCACATGAAGGTAAAAAATTATCAAGTTATTTAAATTTCTCAAACTCACATGGTTTCAGTGTTTTAGCTCCCCCGAACTTGAATATGTAGAGTATTTTATGTCCTCAGAATAAAAGCCTGCAAGTATTTCTCACATGAAAGCAAAGAATTATCAAGTTATGTAAATTTCTCAAACTCAAATGGTTCCAGTGTGTTTTAAACTCCCCAACCTTGAATATGTACACTTTTTTTTTTTGTTCTCGAAGTAAAAGCTTGCAAGTATTTTTATGCCACAGACTGAAATGTATCGGGCACTTTCTGGTCGTAATTTCTCACATGAAAGTTAAGAATTATCAAGTTATTTAAATTTCTCAAACTCAAATGGTTCCAGTGTGTTTAAGATTCCCAAAGTAGAATATGTAGAGTGGTTTATATTCTCGAAGTAAAAGCTTGCAAGTATTTTCATGCCTCAGACTGAAATGTATCGGGCATTTTCTGGGCGTAATTTCTCACATAATGTAATGAATTATCAAGTCATTTAAATTTCTCAAACTCAAATAGTATACCAGTGTTTTAGATTCCCCAAACTTGAATATGTAGATTATTTTATGTCCTCAGAATAATAGTAAAAATGTATGAGGTATTTCAATTTCTCAAACTCTAATGGTTCCAGTGTTTTAGATTCCCCAAATAGAATATGTAACTTATTTTATAGTCTCAAAGTAAAAGGTAAAATTTATCAAGTATTCCAATTTCTCAAACTCAAATGGTTCCAGTGTGTTTTAGATTCTCCAAACTTGAATACGTATGTATACTGTTTCATGTTCTCAAAGAAAAACTTGCAAGTATTTTTTATGCAACATACTGAAATGTGTCTTGCATATTCTGGGCGTAATTTCTCACATGAATGTAAAGAATTATGAATATATTTTAATGTTTCAAACTCAAACGGTTCCAGTGTGGTTAAGATTCCCAAAACTACATTCTCAAAGTAAAAGCTTACAATTTTTTTTTTTGCTTCAGACTGAAATGTATCGATGACTTTCTCGGCGTGCACTTTTCTCTTTCTGTATTTCTCTATTATTTATTTGTCCTCGGTTTCCCGCACCCCGCAATGCTTTCCTCGTGGAACACCTCTCGTATATTTCCCGTGGATGTGTTGGGACGAGGGGAGGAATATTCATCAGGGGATATATTCCTCTTCAAATATCAACTCTGTGTTAGTCTATGTGAAAAAAAATAGGGATTCATCTCTCATGGTATTTTTTCATCATTCTCGTACTCGGGGAAAGAATATTCATCAAGGAATTTATTCACCTTTAAATATCCCCTTCGTTTGACTCAATGATAAAAGTAGGTATTCGTTTTTCATGGTATTAATTATGAGGTTGAGTATTGTATTTCTTCATTGGATTAATTTTTTTATCCTTTTCGTACTCGGGGAAGGAATATTCATCAGGGATTTATTCATCTTTAAATATCTTCCTCGTTTTAATCTATGACAAGAAGTAGGTATTCGTTTTTCACGGTGTTATCGATTATGAGGTTGAGTATTGTATTCTTTCATTGCATTTTTTCATCCTTTTCGTACTCGGGGAAGGAGTATTCATCAAGGGATTTATTCATCTTTAAATATCGCCCTCGTTTGAATCTATGACAAAAAGTAGGTATTCGTTTTTCATGGTATCATTTTTGAGGTTGAGTATTACATTTCTTCATTGTGTTTTTTCATCCTTCTCATACTCGGGGAATATATACTCATCAGAGGACTTATTCCTTTTTAAATATCTTCTTCTTTGTTTAAATCCATATCCCCCAAAATTAGTTGTGTTCGTTTTTCATAGTATTAATTTTTTTTGGTTACTATGGTTATTTTCATCATTATTTTGGGAGGGGATATACGTCCGGGGATTTACTCATTTTTAATTACCTCCTTTGTTTCAGTCTATGGCCATAAAAGTAGTTGTGTCCATTTTTCATAGTTTTGACATTTCTTGGTTACTATTGTTTTACTCATTATTTTGGAAGGGGATATACGTCAGGGAATCTTCTAATTGTTCATTATCTCCTTTGTTTCAGTCTATGGCCATAAAGTAGTTGTGTCCATTTTTCATAGTTTTGACATTCTTGGTTACTATTGTTTCTGTCATTATTAAACTGGAAAATAATATACCTTAGGAGATTTACTCATTTTTAATTATCTCCTTTGTTTCAGTCTATGGCCATAAAGTAGTTGTGTCCATTTTTCATAGTTTTGACATTCTTAGTTACTATTGTTTCTCTCATTATTAAACTGGAAAATAATATACGTTAGGAGATTTACTCATTTTTAATTATCTCCTTTGTTTCAGTCTATGGCCATAAAAGTAGTTGTGTCCATTTTTCATAGTTTTGACATTTCTTTGTTACTATTGTTTTTCTCATTATTTAATTGGGAAAGAATATACGTTATGGGATTTACTCATTTTTCATTATCTCCTTTGTTTCAGTCTATGGCCATGGAAGTTTTTGTGTCCGTCTTCATAGTTTTATCATTTCTTGGGTAGCCGGTATTGTATTTTCTCACCATTCTCGTATAATTATTTGGGAAAGGTTTAAAAATTTGCTCGGTTTTCATCTACGATAAAAAATATAGTTGTTCGTTTTTCATAGTTCTAGCATTTCTTTGTTTGTGATTATTGTATTTTATCATCATTCTCGTGTAATTATTTCGCTTGTTTCAGTACACAGAAAGAAATATTCATGTTTAGACTTTTCCATATTCCTTCGTTCGATATTTCCTTTGTTCCAGTCGTAAAAAAAACAAGAATATTTATCCCGGTTTTCTCGTTCGCGAATAGTTTTCTTTGTATTTTTTAAGCTGTGAAAAAGAATACGGTCCTTTTTGTTATATATATTTTAAGATGTGTGAATATATTTTTCGTATTCTGCTTTCAGTATTTTCTTTGTCTCAGTGGGTAGTAAAACTCTGCGAATGTATTTTCATGGGTGTAATACCTGTTGATTTTTTTTAATATTCGACCTTTTAAATTAAACTTTTTATATTCAAATTTATCAAAAGAGACGCTCGTTTATATTCTGCGGTTTCCAGACTTTGTGTTTGCAAATATTCCTTTCCTGGATAAAAATTCGGTGTGCTTCACGGCCACGCAGCGAGGTCAGATACACGGAGCACATATGTATACAGCTCATCTTGGACTTTTGTCACAGATTGATCAGCAAATACTTCTTTTTCTGGTCACTTGAGGCTTTTACGTTGGCTAATTTAGTTTTCACCTACTCTCACCTTAAATGTATGTTAACTCTTATGCCGCCGTAAAAATATATTGCCGTAAAAGGTTTTATGTGGTTCAGACTTTTCGTGGATCTGTAAAAAGTGTACTTTTCTACGTACGTATTTCTGCTCCTCTTTCAATCCCTGTCAGGTTTTATCAACTCAAACCAGTGGCAGGGTTTTAAGTTTTTTTCCGTAGCCGCTGCATTGCACATTCTTCACCTAGAGTTACTTTTTCCTCGGCCTTTTCACGACATACTAAATTACTGAGTGAAAATGACGGAGTTTCTTGCAACTGGTACCCCGGAAATGGTGTTCATGGAAAGCTCGATGGCTGACTGATATTGGAACTGGTCAAGGAAGTCAGAGTAAGAATATGGGAGCTAGTTTCATGCAAGGTCCATTTTAACTTTCACAGGGGTAAGACACGTAGCTTAATTTTATACAACTTCACACGTTTTCTAACAGTGTGGCGTTGAATGCATTTACTTAACCCTTCATGACAACATTAAACTCACGACTATTTTCCACATTTCTCAGTTTCATGGCGGACATATTTCATTCATAAGTGTGGCGCCAGATGCATTTATTCAGCATTACTTGACTCACGGCCATTTTCCACATTTCTCACGGCCTCATGCCAGACACATTTCATTCGTTTAGATGTGCAGGGCGGCAGGAAGCGAGGCAAAGAGACTCGTAAATAAAAGATAAAATTGTCCGGCTATCCACAAAGATCTTACAGCTCTGGCGCGGATGTTGAGGCTGTTAAAGAATTATTCGACGCTCGTTGCCTCTTAACACCCTCCCCAACGGTCACTGCGAAAGACAGTTTTTTGCCCCTGGAAGTCTCTCTGCCCCATAGACTCAAATATATCCAGGCCTTCACATCCATATTTGGTAAGGCTTTCGTAGAGATTGTGACATTGCTTCCATTGGTAGTCTTACAAGCTCAGTGATAGTTAGATAAGGTTTCCGCACCACCATAAATGTGAAAGACACTTATGAGAACTCGATATATCTCCTTTGTGGCATTTAAAAATAGGTGTTTTGAGAGCCGAATGCGTCTTTGAAAACGATTCTTAGGGTCGTATTTTAAAACATTTCGTCGCCCAAGAACACAAATTTGACAAGGCTTTCGTAGAAGTTGTGGGCCTTTCCTGGAGTGGTTTTATGACCCTGGTGGTAGTTTGACCCTTATTCTGTGCCGTGAACCTAAAGAAACTCTCATTAAAACCCGACTGACCTTCTCTTTGACCTTTAGAAATAGCTGATGTGATAACCGAAAGTGTCTTATCATACCGACTTTAGTCTCCTTCACTTCCACCACACGCTCATAATTTTACGTCGCATGGTCGCTTCTTCTTGCTCCTTATACATCTCTCTCTCCTCGTCCTCTTCCTACTCCTCTCCCTTAATTTCTCCCTCATGCTCATGCTTATACCTCCTATTATTTCGTCTTGCTCCTCCTGTTTCTCCTCTTCATCCTCCTCCTCTCCCTTAATTTCTCCCTCACACTAATGACTATACCTCCTATTATTTCGTCTTGCTCCTGTTTCTCCTCTTCATCCTCCTCCTCTCCCTTAATTTCTCCCTCACACTAATGACTATACCTCCTATTATTTCGTCTTGCCCCCTCCTATTTCTCCTCCTCGTCCTCCTCCTCCTCCCCCTCACTCTCCACCACACACTCATGACTTCTATCTCTCCTCATCCCTTGCTTCTCCCACTTCTCCTTCCTCGTCCACTTCTCCCTCCCTCTCTCCCTCACGGTCATGCCTAGTAAACGAATTTCCCAGAACGGCAACGCAGATCCCGGGACACCAATACCCACACGCCTCGTCCACACACCTTCCCCACGCCCTGTTACTAATGCGATTTCTCAGCTTCCCTCGTCTGTTGTGGTCATTTATCTCGCTGTTAAGGTGCTAAACATTTTTTTTTCACGACCTCTTCCCTTCATGATCAAAGCTAAATAGAAAAATCATGTTCAATCCTT
>NC_066527.1:2537313-2617313 GCF_024679095.1 Eriocheir sinensis | reverse complement strand
TATGTATTAGAAGTGGATTGCGTGTTGTGGTCTTGTCTGCTTCCCAGTCGATCTGTTGAAGGAAGGAATGGGGCATGTGTGAGGTGTTTGGTGTTAGGTTAGTGATTCTCAGCTTTAAATGTGTTTGCTTTAGGAGATGAAGATGATTTAAGGATAATTATGTTTGAGAAGTGGCTTGCGTGTTGTGGTCTAGTCTGCCTCCTGGTCGATCTGTTAAAGGAAGGAAAGTCATGTCTTAAGTGTTAGGTATTGGGTGATAGGTTAGCGATTCCCAGCCTTGGATTTGACTGTTACAATTGGTCGATGATATTTGAGGGACTGTTTAGGTGTTAATACAATAATTACAAAAATGGGGGTGGTGTGTGGGTGGGTGGGAGAGTGCTGGTGCTGTTGGATGCGAGTGGGGAGAGGGTTGTGGGAGGATGGAGTTGGGGAGACGGTAGTAGGTTGTGGGTGGGTAGGGTGGGAGAGGATTAGTGTGAGGGAGTGGGGAATAGCGCTAAGGGTGGTTGGATGGGAGAGAGAAATGTTGGATTGGGATGGGGGGGGAGCCTTGTGGGAGGACAGAGTTGGGGAGAGGAGAGGGTAGGAAGTTGAGGATGGGTAGGTGGGAGGGAGGATTAGCGGCTGATGGGAGGGAGATTGCTAAGGGTGGGGGTGGGTGGGTAGGGCTTGGGGCGGGCGAGGGAGAGAGCGGGAACAAGAGGTTTTTGTCCCCCGCTGGTGCCTCTGTTTTCCCATTTCAGTGCCTCGCTCACACGCTGTTTTCACGCATTTACGAGGAACGCTTCTGGGAGCACCTACGCTTACCTCTGCCCTTCCTCCTCCTGCCCCTGATGATGTTATTTTAGAACGACTATTTTTCTTTTGCTACTTGTATTTTTTTTCTTTCGCTGCTGCTGCTGTTGTTACTGCCTCCACTATTACCACTTCTGCAAGAATTTTTGGGCCGACGCTTTTTAGATTCATACTCGTTACTGCTTCAGCCACTACTACTACTATTACTACTACTACTACTACTACTACTACTACTACTACTACTACTACTACTACTACTACTACTACTACTACTACTACTACTATCTACTACAACTTCTTTCACGCATATTTTGCATTCTCCTTTTTTCTTTTCCTTCTTCATTAGCTTCTCCTCGTCCTCCTTCTCTTTCTCCTCTGCCTTACCCATCTCTCCTCCTCTTTCTCTTTCTTCTTCCTCCTTCTGTTCTTCCTTCTCCTCCTCCTCGTCCTCCTTGTTCTCATTCTCCTCCTCCTTTTCTTCCTCCTCTTGTATTCCTCCTTCTACTCCTCCTCTTCCAGTCCTCCTCCTCCTGCTCCTTCTCATTCCCGTCCTACCTAACCTTTATGGAGGCTTGTGCTGAGAACTTGGGGCATAATCGCAGGAGCAGGCCGGGGCGAGGCTGTCAGGAGGCGGCGGGGATGAGGTCGTGGCGGTGGCTGGCTCGAGGCGGGATGGGCCGAGTTTTATCCCCTTAATGCAGAGTGTCAGGAAGGGCAGAGCAGCAGCAGGTTGGCTTTATGGGAGTCTGTGCTTGTGTGTATGCGTGTGGGCTGGTGCTTGTGTGGGAGGGTGTAGGGGAGTGTGGGGGGGGGGTTCGTGCGTGTGTGTGTGTGTGTGTGTGTGTGTGTGTGTGTGTGTGTGTGTGTGTGTGTTGTAGGGTTTACGGAAATGAGTTTAAGTGAAAGTTGATCGAATGTGAGATGTTTCTTTTCACTTCTCCTCCTCCTCCTCCTCACTCTTCTTTATTCTTCCTTTCCTCCTCTTTCTCTATCTGTCTTGCTGTTCTTAATCATATCCAACTGATGTTCTTTTTCCACCTCCTCCTCCTCCTCCTCCTCCCTACTCTTTTCTTTTTCTCCCTCCTCCTCCTCCAGCAAGCCAGTCAGGAGAATATGCAAAGAAGGACGTAGGAGGGAAATTTGAGCGAGCGAATAGAGTAAAAAAAAATAATGAAAAACTAAAAATGAAAAAAAAAAGCAAGCAAGAACGAAAGCTAGCAAGGAAGAGAAGAAAAAATGATAAAGGCCGTAGAAGGGAAACAAGAGCAAGCGATTAGAGTAAAAAAAACCCTCTTATGAAAAACTAAAGATGAAAAAAAAAGGAATAACGAAAGCCAGCAAGGAAAAGAAGCAAATATTAGACGTAGGTGGAAAACAAGATCAAGAAAATAGAGTTAAAAACGAGAAAAGAAGGAAGGAAAAAAAAGGAATAACGAAAGCCAGCAAGGAAACGAAGCAAATATTGGACGTCGGATGAAAACAAGATCAAGCAAGTGGAGTTAAAAAAAAGTAAAGAAAAAAAAAACTAGGCATAACGAAAGCTAGCAAGGAAAAGAAGCAAATATTGGACGTCGGAGGAAAACAAGATGAAGCAAAGAGTAAAAAAAGAGTAAAGAAGAAAAAGAAAACAAGGAATAACGAAAGCCAGCAAGGAAAAGAAACAAATATTGGACGTCGGAGGAAAACAAGATGAAGCAAAGAGTAAAAAAAGAGTAAAGAAGAAAAAGAAAACAAGGAATAACGAAAGCCAGTAAGGAAAAGAAGCAAATATTGGACGTGGGTGGAAAACAAGATGAAGCAAATAGAGTAAGAAAAAAAGAAATGAAGAAAATAAAAGGAATAACGAAAACCAGCAAGGAAAAACAAAGGGAAAGAGATGGTGAACAGGGACAAGCGAATAAAGGAAAACAAGAAGAGGGAGAGTATGAAGAGTAAGGGTTTCTTTGGTATTGACGCACACAACATTACTGCCAAGTCTGTTCCACTCACCCACGACTCTATTAGCAAACCAGTTCTTACCTCGGTCTGTTGAATCTGAATCTATCTAACCTAAAACCATTGCTACGTGTCCTAACCGGCTCTTTTACAACCAAAACCCAATTTACATTCCCCTTATTAAAGCCTTTCATCCCTCTCAGGCGCGGATCTAGGAACAAAGCTTGGGGGGGGCCCGACGGCAGAATTTTCGGTCACCCATTCACCCTTCATAGCAATCTGGAATGGTAACGTGTTATAATCATGGAGAAATGGCACCATATACTCACCCTGCCTCGTAAATTTCCAGGCGGCGGACGCACAGGCGCGGAGAAGGAGGTTCCAATAATGTTCCAACCATACCAGCGACCGTAACCCCTTTTAAACCCAAATTATATCCTTATTTCTCATATTATAACGCTTTCAAATAGCATTAAATGGTCTATTATTTATTTATTGAAGTCGTACTATTAATACAGGCTGTCCAAATAAGGCTTACTGTCAATATAAAGCATTTTCCTACAGAGATAATGGCCCCAGATATCGACATTGTAATATATTTAATACGCCAAACTGCACCTTGTAATAAATACATGTAATAAGGTATATATATTAACGTGTTTTTATGTATAGGTTGTGGTGTATTATAGTATATTTTAATTTTTTTTTTTTATATATTTAATGGTATTGTGTGGTAACCGGAGTGTAAGCGACGTAATCCCTTGTAAAGGCTTATTATAACCCTATTTCTCATAATTATAACGCTTTCAAATAGCACTAAACGGTCTATTATTTATCTATTCAATCCCTACTATTAATACAGGCTGCCCAAATAAGGCTTACTGTCAATATAAAGCATTTTAACTATTCAATGTAAAACTGTTACATAACTTACATAATGTACTTGTAAATACGATTTTAAGAATGAGGCTATCATGTATGTTTGTAGAGTTTTTTTTTAGAATGTCACGGGATGTGATAAATTTGTGAGTCCATTTTTACAATTTAATATAATAAATCTTGTGGGGGCCCCCTTCTTGTGGGGGCCCCGGGGCTATAGAGCCCAAAGGGGGGGGCCCGGGCCCCCTGGGCCCCCCCCTTATATCCGCCCCTGATTCCCTCTGTAAACCTCGATCAGGTCTCCTCGTAACCCTCGCCTTTCTAGAGCGCCACATACCAGTAGGGAGATCGGGAATATGCGACCGGGCTAGAGCAATGTTAAGAGGGAGAGAGAGAGCACCAACACGCCTCCAAGTAATCGCACATTGCCTCGAGTCTCCTCTTGTCGCAGCCGCCGCTAAATCGATGCTTCGGTGTGTGTGTGTGTGTGTGTGTGTGTGTGTGTGTGTGTGTGTGTGTGTGTATGGCCGCTCAATGGTGTTTTGTAGCCGCTTTCCCTTGGTGTGAGGAGGAGGAGGAGGAGGAGGAGGAGGAGGTGGCGGCTTTGTAATAGAGGAGGTCGTGAATGGGTCACATAATCCTGGTCAGGGTCGCTGCATTCAACTCGGCTTATCCTCTAATGGGTGGGCGCCATCTTTATGACCTCCGTGACCTTACATGACCTCACCTGACTTTCTGTGGTGGTGGTGGTGGTGGTGGTATGTTTGAAGCGCCTATGTTTTGCGGCTTCAGTGATTGTTTGGTAATCGACTTTCTTGTGTTGGCCTTTGTGTGTGTTGTTGTGTTTGTGTGTTGGTATGAGTGTCGTGTGACTGTCAGCGACTGTCTGTAGTAATTTGTGCGTTGATATTATGTGGATCTGTCAGTAGTTTGTTCTTTGGTATTATGGGGATTTTCTTAGTAATTTGTTCATTGTTTTATGTGGGTTTCCTTAGTGGTTTGTTGCTTGTTATTATGTTGGATCTTATTAGTGATTTGTTTTGTATTAATGTGTGAATCTTCTTAGTAGTTTGTTCTTTGTTATTTTGGGATTTTCTTAGTAATTTGTTCTTTGTTTTTATGTGGGTTTCCTTAGTGGTTTGTTGCTTGTTATTATGTTATTATTAGTAATTTGTTCTGTATTTATTGTGTGGATCTTCTTAGTAGTTGTTCTTTGTTTCTATGTGGAGTTGAGTCATGTTCTCGTCGTTCTTATGTTTTTTTTATTAGTAAATTGTTCGTTTTAGTATGTGGATTTTCTCGGTAATTTGTCCTTTGTTATTATTTTGTGAATCTTCTGAGTAATTAATTTGTTCGTTGTTATTATGTGCATTCCTTTATCGTTGTAGTTTTCGAGGTAAAGGCAAGAACTGCTCGAATAAAACTGGATTGAAATTGCTAGGAATAACTTATAGAGAGAGAAAGCGAAGATTTTGGATTATGGAACAGACAAAAGTTGGAGATATTCTAATGACGATCAAGAACAAGAAATGGAGTTTGAAAGGCCATATCATGCGTGTAACTAATAACCAGGTAATAGCAGAAGCATATATATATTTTTTTACAGCAAAGGAGACAGTTCAAAGGTACACACACACACACACAAAAAAAAAAAAAAAAAAAAAAAACGCTACTTACTGCTCCTAAAAAAATTAGAGTGGCCAAAAGAGAGGCCAATTCCGGGAGGAGTGGAAGTGATAACAGTCTGACAACGGAAATGATACAGTGGAAACTCAGGAAATTGTTGAAGTCAGGGCAGACAGAGGACAAGGCAGAGATAATAAATTCAAGCGTGTGCCGGAGCAGGATGAAGTACACTGATATACGAGAGAAAAGTTTTGGACGTCGGGAATTACCTTTGTCCTGCTCTGAACTAATAACGGCATGAAATTATGATGATGCTGGTATTAAATGGGCCTATAAGTTTAATGATTCAAGTAATATAAGTTCAGTGAGTGTCTAGAGTACCAGAGCAGGATGGAGTACACTAATATATGAGAAAGAAGGTTTGGATGTCGGGAATTACCTTTGTCCTGCTCTGAACTAATAACGGCATGAAAATATTATGAAGCTGGTCTTAAACGGCCTATAAACTTAATGATTCAAGTAATATATGTTCAGTGTCTAGTGATTTTTCAAGTTGTTTTTTTTACAGCAAGGGAGACAGCTCAAGGAAAAAAAAAAATAAATAAAATAAAATAAAATAAAATAAAATAAACAAAAGAAAAACAGCAATAAAAAAAGCCCCTTAGACTCTACTCAGAACGAAAGCAGAAAGAAGAAGGGACCAGGAGAGAGGTGTCGATATTCTTGCTTATTTTTTTATCGTCTTTCTTGTAGCAGTTTCAAGTAAATTTCCCGCCGTACTTTCCGGGCTGACTGTAGGAGCTGCTTAGTGACTGTGTTCAAGGAAATCTCCCGCCGTACTTTCCGGGCTGACTGTAGGAGCTGCTTAGTGACTGTGTTCAAGGAAATCTCCTGCCGTGCTTTTCGGGTTTACTGTAGGAGCTGCTTAGTGACTGTGTTTAATTATTTTTTCCAGGAATTGCGTACCATCTCCTGCCCTTGAGGCGTTGTGGAGTGGCTGACGCTGCTTGGTGACCCGTTGGCTGGCAATGCATTTTTGCTACTCCGGTAAGTGACTACGTGTTTGCTGACCTAATTAGGGACTTATGTACAGACTGTTTGTTTGTGCGTTTTTTTTTCAGTCAAGGATGCAGCTCAAAGTGAAGAAGAAGAAAACGCGCCTGGAAAGAGGAAAGCATTGGTATTAAGCGATTTATGAACTTAGTGATTCAAGTAATAAATGTTTAGAGTATGTAGGGATTTTCCAAGTTATTTTTACAGCAAGGGAGGCAGCAACAACACCCCCCCCCCAAAAAAAAAAAAAAAAAAAATGCTCAACGCTACTCCTAACAAAAGCAAAAAAATCGAAGAACCGAATTAAAAGTAAAATATGAACTGTATAGTGACACTCTTAGATTAGTTTTGCTGTGGCCTGTAAAGAGGAGAAACCTCTATATTACAATCTCTCTTTTCCATTCCCTTGCCTTCACTCCCAGCAATATTAGTATACCAGACATATTTGCATAGTTCTGAGGTGGTCTGTTATGTAGATAAACTTTTATATTACTCGTTCTCCTTTTCATTCCCTTGACATAAGTTCCAGCAATATTGGTATCCCAGACTCCCTCCCTTACGAACTTTCTATAACCCACTTCTACCGGTTATGATATACACATCCATATTAAGTATCCCTGTTAGCTGTAGCACGTCGCGAGTTTGTGAAGAAAAAACTGATTTGGAAATAGGTTGAAGCGACAGTGGAGTAAGTTAGGCACTTTAGAACCTGATGTAGGTATTAGATTTGGTAATATTTTAATCTTACGGGTTATAATAGAACATTCAGCATATTAATTGTGTTTGCTATTACATGTCGGGAGTACGTGAAGAAAAATTGAATTGAAAGTAGGTTGAAGTGAAAGTGGATGTAGTTAGGCATTGCTGAATCTGCCATTGGTTTTGGAGTTTGTAATAACTGAATCTTACATATAGTAGATACATATAATACGTACATTTAGCATATCAGTTATCTCCGTTAGCTACAGAAGGTCGCAATTATGAAAAAAAACCCAGTTGAAAGTAAAGAGTAGTTGGGCAATTTAGAATCTGCCGTTGTGGTTTGAGTTGGTAATACTTGCATCTTACATATAATAGATACATATAACACGCACTTTCAGCATATCACTTATCTCCGTTGGTTATATCAGGTCACAATCATGAAAAGAAAAATATAAAATGAAAAGTAGAGAGTAAGAGACAGTGGATGTAGTAAGGCGCTTTAGAACCTGCCGTTGGGGTCTGAGCTGGTAATACATGAATCTCTAATGAAGACAGAGCTGATAATGTGTCCGTGCGTGCGAGTTGAGTGAATGCTTTGCCGCACTGTTTGCCCTCATGATGTTGGGCGAGTAAGTACTTAGTGATTCTCTAGTGCACAACTTTGCGATTCGTCACTCCTTTATCGACTCATCAGATGTTTAGCAATTATGTTAGTGGCTATAATCGGCCTTGTTGGTGTAGGAGTCGGTCACAATTTCTTGGTTGCGTGATGAAGTGTTGGAAAAATAATGATGTGGCGAGATTAGGCGATAAAATTTGTGCTTTGTTGCAACTTTAATTTTGACTAATGGGGGAACGGTTGATTTTCTTCCTTCAGTAGTGTGATCCGAAGTGAGGAAAAAGAAGAAAAAAAATATACCATCATAGTTTTTTTTGTAAGGTGAGACGAAGCAAGGAAAAATAAACGCGAAAAATACCTTGACAGTTTTTTGCAATGCGATACAAAGGAAGGAAAAAAAAGAAAAAAAACATGACAGTTCTATGTAGGGTGAGATGCAGGAAGGGAAACGAAAAAACCCCACCATCATAAGGTTTTGTTTGGTGGAACGAAGGAAGAAATAAAATCAACTACTGCAACAATATTTTTTATGGCGTCGATTCGCACTCAGGTCGTTGTATTCTGCACCTTTCCTTCCTCTTTAACGTGAAGCGAGCCAAGAAAAAAAGAACAAAAATACCCTGCTAGTTTTTCGTCTGCTTCTAAAGATATCAGCACTGGGTTCGTTGTCTTCTGCATTTTGTATCTGTTTTGCATGTCGTTCAACTCCCCTTCCGCTTTAATGTGAACCGACGTAAAAAAAGACAAAACACCACGACCATTTTAATTTTTGTTTTTCGTAAGCGCATCGATTAGCTCTCAGGTCGTTGTGTGGCATTATTGACGAACTTCGAATGCCTTGTATTGAGCAGGTGGCGAGGTGGCGTGCCCTCACCTGGCGGCCTCCTGAGCCAACACAGCTACATCTTTTCTTCCCGGGTGTTTGCTCGAGACTGGGCGTGTACACAGGGCGCGGACTAAGGCGAAGGGATGTTGAATTAGTGATGGAAGCGGCCCGTCACAGTGCGGCTACCTCTTCTTGCTACTGCTTCTTTTAATGCCGGAGTGAGTTGTTGTTGTAGTTGGTGTTGTTGTTCTTTGTCATTTTTTTATTCTTTCTTTTTCTTTTTCTTCTTCTGTTCCTTCTTCTCCAGCTGCTTCTTGCTTCTTTTAAAGTGTGTGTGTGAGCTGTCGTTGTCTCTGTTGTTCTTATTATTAACTTTATTCCTTCTCTTTATTAATTTCCTTCTCCCTTTTCTTCTGATCTTTCTCCTCCTCTTTCTCATTCCTCTTTCTGATCTTTCTCCTCCCCTTTCTCCTCCTTATTATCGTTATTGTCATCATCAATATCATTTTCATCATTATCACTTTATTATTATCGTTATCATCATTTTTGAGTTGGTTAAGGAAGGTTGAATTAGTCATATGATGTTGCACTTTCCATCACTTTCTTATTTAGTAAACAACAAAATAGTGTAGTAGTAGTAGTAGTAGTAGTAGTAGTTGTAGTAGTTGTAGTAGTAGTAGTAGTAGTAGTAGTAGTAGTTTCGCCATGACTTTAATTATAATGTTCGAATCACTTTAGTCTGCGGTAACGAAGAACAAAATGGCGGCTGAAAGGAAGGAAAATGTAATAAAAATAATCGTCAATATTATTTTACTCTTCATATGTGGGTAGTTACTTCCTCTCCAGTTTTAATGTAGGCAAATAGAATATGTGTGTGTGAGTTGTCGTCCTTCCATCTCTCTCTCTCTCTCTCCACACACACACACACACACACACACACACACACACACACACACCCCTTATCAATATTATGTGACTCGTTCATTTGAGAGACATCCACTCTGATGAAACCAGGAAGGAAGGAAGGAAGGAAGGAAGGAAGGAAGGAAGGAGACGTAATGGTGCAAGGAACTGCAAGATGCCAGGAAATATTAAGCCTCACCGAGCACAACGCAATGCAAATGTATAGAGAGACTGATAGTGATAGATAAAGTCAGACATATATAGATAGTGACTGATAAATTGATTTAGTGATAGACAGCTTGATCGATTGACTGCTTAACTATTAGACACACAGATAGATAGATAGATAGAAAGATAGACTGATTGATAGAAACTCCTTCGATCGCAGTGTAAACCGTACATTATATGATTAGATACACACTAAACAAATGAGGCTTGCAACGTTGTAGGTATAGCCCGTTTCAGTGAGTTTGTCAAAGCGAGAGACTTCACATTTTACAGTCCCCTTTTTTCTTTCCTCCTGATTTGACTAATGTGACGTCGGGAAGCGATTAGGTGCATCGTTAATTAAAGAGTCGTAATTGAAAGTAAGCGTTACATTAAAATTACACAACATTACGCGGACGCGGTATAGCAGAGATAAAGAAAGCATACCCCCCCCCCCCCCCACACACACACGCCGTGAATGCCTCGACTCGACAAACTTTAATGCGCCTTACGCTCGAAGCACTAAGGCAAATGGATGGTTTTATGGAGCCGATGCAAAGGCTCGGAGTGACTGCGTTGGCGGTGAGGCGAGAAGGGCTGTTGAACCGTGCACACGACACACACACACACACACACACACACACGTACAGATACTTCCTTTCTCCCCTCCCACACACATCAGGTTCCTCTTTCCTATTCCCCGTTGTTAAGGTCTTCTCTTTCTTCCTTTTCCTTACCTGTCTTTTGTTGTGGTGAATCCTACCGCAAAAGGAAGACTCAAATACCGCCGTTCTTGTGCCTTTGTCAGCGCCGTAAGTGGCTGCTATGATCGCTAAGTGTTTTCGTGAGTCTGACAAGCTCGCAGGGACTTGTTGTTGATGCAATGCTCGCGTCATCCAAGGTTAAAAATTTGTTATCAATATTCATGGTATATTATTTTTTGAGGGGATGAGTTCAGTGTGCAGGAAGGCTTTGTGGTCGTGTTTCTGAGAAGCTTACATGGACCTAAAGTGTTGATGCGATGCCCACGTCGTCTGAGGCAAAAGTGTTTTCAATATGCATCGCTTTGGTCTTTGAGAGGGAAACATCAAAGCATTTTTTAGTGGTTCACATTATCGTGTTTCTGAGAGGTTTACATTGACATGAGTTGTTGATGCCCACGCGTCGTGTGAGGCAAAAGAGTGTTCTCAATATGCATACCTTTAGTCTTTGGGGGGAAAGATCGAAGCAATTTTGAGAGCTTCGTATTATTGTGTTTTTTATAGGTTTAAGGAGAATTGAGGTGTTGATGCAGTGCTCTCGTCGCTTATGGCAAAAGTGTGTTCCCAATATGCATACCTTTGGTCTTTGAGGTAGAAAGAGGTAAGCATTTTTTAGAGTTTCATGTTATTGGGCTTCCGACGGGTTGAAGGGGACTCAGGTGTTGTGTTTACGTGTCCTAGTCGAGGGTAATTTTGATATGCATAGTTGATTCGGCGAGGGAGAGATAAGCTAATGCGAGAGCTTTACGTTTACGTCTTTCAGAAGGATACGGGGATTTTTTTTAACTTTAACTGGGTGATTATAATGCCAAAGTTACCCATGCTTAGGGCTTGGAGAGAGGGGGACTTAAGTTTATTGTAGAACTTCGTGTTTCGTACAGATACTTAACACCGTGACGGTCTCAGAATTTTGGGATGTAGTTTTTTTTTTTTTCGAAACAAATTCCATTAAAAACCTTCAAGTGACCTTAGCGAGGAAAGTTTAGCCACTGGAACATATTGCATTGTGCCCGTGTTTTGTGGTTGGCCTCTTGGATTTCTGGACATTCAGGTGTAAGTTTTCTGTGTCCAACTCACTTGCTCCTGGTCATATGATAAACGGGAGAACGTTGTCGGGAAGTGAAGGGTATTATGTATTGGCATGTCTCGCTTGATTGAATAACAGACCTGTGCTCGTAACGTTCCATTTCCCTTCACTTCATGGTAAATGTGAGAGAATTGCCAGGAAGTGAAAGGTATTACGTATCGATATGTCTCGCTTGCCAGAACAAGGAATCACGATATTCACGCTATTTTTTTCTTTAGGTTTCAACACGAGCACAAGGCAACTATTTTGAAAATTCCACTTTCCATCGCTTACATTGATTGCTCTGATGAGTGCCGGGAGAACTTTGTCAGATCGTAAAAAGTATTATGTGTTATGTCTCGCTTTCATTGCGCTTGTGGGAAAGGCGATCAGGGTGTCAGAATAATAAAAAAAGCTGTGTATCGAGTCGTGTGTCGGTGTCGCTTTCAATGGTGTTACGGGAAAGGCGATCAGGGTTGAGAATGAGAAAAAAGTGTTGTGTATCGTGTAATGTATTGGTGTCGCTTTCAGTGTTCCTGCTCTTATGGGAAAATGGATTACGTTATCAATGTAAAAAAGTTCTATATTAGTATCGCTTTCATTTTTTTATAGTTGTTAATCATAGTTTCATAAAATTTACTCCTCAAAATTTAGTTTTCACTAAGCACTACAATTTTTCACTTTTCATGCAACGTTGCTATTCGTAGTTTACATGTATAGATTCAAGTTCAATTTCAAGTTTTCATTCATCCAGTTTTCATTCAATCCGTCGTTTCCAGTTCAGGTTTCCACAACGAAAACACCACTTACCAACACAAAGCAAACGTGTAGAAATGCAGACGAACTCACCAACCAACCTCGCCTTCAGTTCTTTGACAGAGGATATCGCGGCGGGTGGAGACAGGGACAGCATAGCATTGTCTAGGCACGGCGTCCTCTCCTCTGCGTGTGTAAAGCAACCTGCACAAATTGGCAACACATCGAGCACACAGAAACACCAAAACACACGTGATGCTTGCTCGTAGGACAGGGTGGCGTGCGTGTGTCTGGCTGAGTTAGTGGCGGAGTACAGTGCGTGGAGAGAAGGGAATATAGGATGAGAGTGCGAGATGGGAACAGAAGCCAAGAAAAGTGGTGTGAAAAAGAGGGAAGCGAGCGTGAGGAGCGGCATGCGAGGAGTTGAAGGAGGGGACGGAAGATGGGAGTGTGCAATGAGACCAGACACGAAGAAAAGTTGGGGCTGGGGGAAGGAGAATAGCGTGCGGAGAAGCTTGTGGGAATAGAAAAACATGGGTCTGGGGTGTGAAAGGCGAGAAGATGCATAAAAAAATTGATAGAAATGGTTGCCAGAAAGGAGGAACATGAGAATTGGGCATAAAAGGCTAATACATGCATAAAGAATATAAAAAAAATTGCTTGTGAGGAAGGGTTGCAGAAGGCGAATAAATTGAACAAAATATGGAGAAAAAAATAGTGACATAGGAAGAACATGAGAACTGGGTACAAAGGCGTAGACATGCGTAAACAAAAAGGAAAGGAAAGGCTTGCGATAAAGGAAAAAAAATGAATAAACGCTAGTGAGGAAGGAAGAACTTAGGATTGGGGTGTGAAAGTCAAATTAATGTATATAAAGGAAAGAATAAGCTTATAAGAAAGGAAAAAGATGGGATTGAGGTTTATAAGGTGAAAAAAAATAGTTAAAAAGAGAAAAAGAGGGAGCGGTGAAGAAAGGCTTGGATCGAAATACAGCATGGAACTGGGGATATAAAACGTGAATACATGTTTACGAAAGGAAAAATAAAGATGAGAAAAAGAAGAAAGGATTGCCAGAATAGAAATGAGACGCGGAGTGAAAGGAGCGAATATATGCAAAAAAAAGAAAAGACGAAGTAAGGAGAAAAAGCTGGCAAGAAAGAAAGATAAGGACGAGATGGGAAGTGAAATAGGTAGGGAAATAAAAAAAATAAAAAAGTTCAGAATAGTACATAAAAAAAGTACCATGAGATAAAAGACATACGGAAACAGTTTTGAGCTTCATCGAACTTGCTCTAAAATGGGAAAAAAAACGTGAGAGCCCAAGAACGTGCGAGGCTTTTGAGGTGTCGATTAGGTAGTTGAGGTGAGGCGAGGTAGCCGTTCACACGTCGTCCTTCTCCTTCACACCTCCCCTTCCTTCCACTCCTCGCCTGTTCAGTCCATTCAGAGCCCGTGATGGATGACTCCCACTCACAACATTCACCCGTGTGTCTTATCACCTGTACTGTATACCTTCCCTACCTCCACCTTTTGTTCCTTATTTTTTTACAGCAAAGGAGTCAGTTCAAGGGCGTAAAAAAAAAAAAGGAAACAATAATGAAAAAAAAGCCCGCTAATCACTGCTCCAAAAAAGAGTTAGAGGAGTGGCCGAAGGATAGGTAAATTTCGGGAGGAGAGGTGGTCCTTTTCCTTTCTTTCCCTCTCCATCCATATCAATTATTCACCTTTCACGCCTTCACAACCTAACCTTTCTTTTTTGTTTTTTGTATTCCTTCCTTTTTTATTCCATTTCTTTTCCATCGTTATCAAATCTATTCACTTTCCTTACCTTCACAACCTTACTTTTCTATTTTCTTTCAATTCTGTATATTCCTTCATTCCTCACTGTACACCTCCCCCCCTTCCTACTTTCCTTTCTTCCTTCCTTCCTTCCTTCCTTCCTTCTCACCTTCATAACCTGACTTCCATTTTTCCTTGATGTTTCTCCATCCTTATCCTCTTTTTATTCCCTCTTATTTTTTTTTACATCCTTATCCTTTCTTTGTATTCCTTCCGTTTTATTTTGTGTTCTTATATTCCTCCGTTTGTTCCTTCTTTTTTCTTCAGTGATTTCTTATTTTTTTCCATTTCTAGTTTTCTTCTTTTTCATTCACCTATTTTGTTCGTTTTTGATCAATGTCTCTCTTTGCTTTCGCTTACTAATCCTCCTCCTCCTCCTCCTCGTACTTCTTGTCCTTCTCTTCCTCGTCCTCGTCCTCGTCGGCCTCAATGAACCTCCAGCACTTAATGAAAAAAAAAAAAAAACACTCATCTTCTTTTACTCATGTCTCTCCAATACTCTTCTACACATTTGCTCTTCCTGGAATTAATATTTTCTGCTTATGGGTCCAATATTTTCTCGTTTTCTTTGTCCGCCATGCTTTCATTTTCCCTCCCCGTGTGTGTGTGTGTGTGTGTGTGTGTGTGTGTGTGTGTGTGTGTGTGTGTGTGTGTGTGTGTGTGTGTAAGAGAGTCAATAACATCAGTAGCGCCGCCTTTTTATTGTTCCGGTGAGCGTTCAAATCCACTAAAGCCTTGCCATTGCCCGAGTCATCGTCTCTCTCTCTCTCTCTCTCTCTCTCTCTCTCTCTCTCTCTCTCTCTCTCTCTCTCTCTCTCTCTCTCTCTCTCTCTCTCTCTCTCTCTCTCTCTCTCTCTTGTTCTATTCTTTTTTCTTTCTCCAACTAATTTTTTTTCTCTTATTCCTTATTGGTAGTAACTTTATTCCTGCCCAGTTTTTCTCTTTTCTTGTACTTTTCCCTAAACGCGATTTTCCTTCGAGCTTATTTTTTATTTCATTTTCCCTGCTTATTTTATATTTTATCTTCCTTTTCCTTTTCTCCTTTTTTTCTATCACTGCTTATTTTTTTCTCTTTCATTTACTTCATCTTTTTCTTTTCTTTTATCCCTGCTTATTTTTTCTCTTCTGCTCTTTTTCCTTAATGATTTTCCATCGAGCTATATTGTCCTGCACCTTTTTTTTCCGTTTTTTCCTCCCTCACCCACTTTCATCCGCTTCCTCCCCTTTTCACCCACCTACTCCCCTCCCTCGCCCACTTATACTAACCAACTCCCCTCCCCTCCCTCACCCACCACCCCCTCATTCACCCATCTAGTCTTTCCCATCACCCACTTACCTATTCCTCTTCCTCACCCACCTTTATCTCATTTTCACCCCCTTGTAATCACCCACGTACACCCACTTTCTCCCCTCCTTTACCCACCTTCTCTATGACTTCACCCATCTCTTTCTTCCAGTCACCCACTTATATCTATTTACTCCCCTCTTTCTCTCCCCTCCTCCTTTTCCTCTTGTTCCACCACCCATTCCCGTCTATCTACCCTCCCTCCGTAGCTCACCTTAAGGTTCACGCCGCCCCTGGGAGAGTTGTAGTCGATGAGGCTCGTGTCGTGGTACCAGTAGACGAGGGTGGAGGGCGCGCGGGCCGAGGTGACCAGGCAGGTGAGGGCCAGCGAAGAGCCAGCCTCGATGTACCTCTCGCGGGGACCCAAGATCTCGACACGTAGCTTGCCTGTGTGTGAGGGAATGGGAGGGGTGATAATGGGTTGAAGGAGTAGAGTAGCGTGGAATAGAGACAAGGGAAGGGAGGAGTTGAGAGGAGAGGGAAGGAGAGTAGAGCTGAAAACAGAGCAAGTGAAGGGAGAGTAGGAAGGAATGAGTTGAATAAGAATAAATTTTAGTGAAGTAGCGTGTAATGGAAGGAATGTAAGATAAAAGAGAGTCCAGAGAATACGAGAGAAAGGAAGGGGCAAGGAAAGGGGAGAGATGAAAAAGAGCATAAAAATAAGAAATGAGAAGTGACGATGTTGTAGGGGGAAAGAGAATAGAATCGAACAAGAATCAAAGAGGAGGAGGAGGAGGAGGAGGAGGAAGAAGAGTAATTGTAGTAGTAGTAGTAGTGATGAAAAATGCATGAGATAAAAGAAAGGCAGAAACATGAGTCAGTAGGCAGGAAGGTGTAAATATTGCATATAGAGTCCGGAAAGAGGAAGAAGAGAATAGCAATAAGGGGAAATGAAGGATAATGCGGAGGGAGAAACAATAATAGGAGGATGGATTAAAGGTAGTGGTAACAATAGGAGGAGGAGGAGGAGGAGGAGGACGACAACGACGAGGAGGAGGAGGAGGAGACAGAGGAGAGAGGCAAAGCAGTAGGAGGAAGAATGAGAAGGGTAAAGTGCACCAAATAAATGAAAGAAATACATTGTAAATCATTGTTAACAAAGCCCGTGCATTATGCTTCTGACGTGTTGTTTGTCACACACACACACACACACACACACACACACACACATATACCTGCTTACACATACACATATATAACATTAACTTTAATCTCGCCCCCCGCCAAGGAACGGAATATTACAAACTTACTAAATGCAAATGAAATGGAAATTGGATATTTATTCCGAAGGTGACTCCAGGCGCCTTAGAATTTAAAGGAGGATTGAGAAAATAAGGTATTGAATAATTTATCGTCAATTGCTTTGCTCTCTATATATGGGATTAGAGGGTTTAGGTAATACTCTAAATTGCAGTACAGATATAACGATAGGGAGAGGGGAGTTAAAGTTGTGAGTCGAATAGGTTCAGAGTCAGCAAGTTCAGCAACGGTATAGAGTTTGGACGATATTAATTAAGGAAGTTAGAAAGCAATTTACGAGTGTCAGCGTCTGCAGAAAGTAATAGTATTCGTAGGTTGGAATTTGTGAGGGTAAGGAGAGTATATAATAAACTCGAATATCCTATAGTAGTTTATAATGTAAGGGAGCAGTAGGGAATAGGAGCGAAAGGGAAGGCAAGGTATATAGAAAGTTAATAAATGTATATAACTCAAATCTCACTAATGTTATATCCAATACTGCTTCTTCTTCCACTACTGTATTATTTTTCCATTGCTACTACTACCACCTCTACCATGACGTCCGACACCACTTCCACTACTACTACAACCACTACCATCACTACAGATACTACTACAAATAATGATAATAACAACAATAAGCAAGAGAGGTAATACCATGGAGAGTGGACGAACTTGCACTCTAAAAGACCCCTCGTACTTCACCGCGGAGAAAGGGAGGCGAGGGGAAGGGTAGCGAGACAGGCAGCAATGAGCGTCAATACGAGAGCCTTAGTGTCGGGGGACAGCTATAGCGCGCGGGCGAGGCCTTGTGGCAGCATTACAAGAGCGGGAATTAGGTTGGTGGGCTTTGATTTCTCTCTTTCACGGCTGATTGTAGGTTAGGGTCTCGCTCGCTCGATAGTCGCCTTGATGGGGTGTTTGTGTCCTAGCCTGCGACGTGCCATTGATCCAGAAGAACAAGTAGCAGTGGTAGTAGTAGTAGTAGTAGTAGTAGTAGTAGTAGTTGTTGTTGTTGTTGTTGTTGTTGTTGTTGTAAAAGGAAAAGGAGAGAGAGAGAGAGAGAGAGAGATAAAGTGCATGAAGTTTGAATTAATGAGAGAAGAATAATCAAGTTGTAGGAAGATCACGAGAGAGAGAGAGAGAGAGAGAGAGAGAGAGAGAGAGAGAGAGAGAGAGAGAGAGAGAGAGAGAGAGAGAGAGTTTACGTAAATATGGCCCGCTTCTCTCAACTTCTTCAGCGCTCACTCTGCCCCGACGCTTAAAAAGGATCATAAACGGAAGGTGAGAGGCGCTGCATAAAGTTGAGTCGCCAGGTAAACCCGCTCCAGTCTGCCTTGCCGCGCTTTGCCTCTCCTCTCCCTCCTTCCCTTGCCTAACTTTACCTTACCTTACCACATCTTCCCTTTCCTTTCCTTCCCTTGCCTAACGTTACCTTTCCTTACCTTGCCACTTTTTCCCTTGCCTTTCCTCCCTCGCCTAACGTTACCTTTCCTTACCCTACCACATTTTTCCTTGCCTAACGTTACCTTTCCTAACCTTTCCACTTTTTTCCTTGCCTAACGTTTCCTTTCCTTACCTTACCACTTCTTCCCTTGCCTAACGTTACCTTTCCTTACCTAACCACTTTTTCCCTTGCCTTTCCTTCCCTTGCCTAACGTTACCTTTCCTTACCTTATCACTTTTTCCCTGGCTTTCCCTCCCTTGCCCAACGTTACCTTTCCTTACCTTACCACTTTTTCCCTTGCCTTTCCTTCCCTTGCCCAACGTTATCTTTTCTAACCTCATTTTATCTTATCTCACTTTATCTTACCTGTCTCACACTTGAATTCACCTCGCCTTGCCTGCCCTTCCCTTTCTTTACCTTACCTTTCCACTCCTTCCCTTGCCTAAGTGTACCTTTCCTTGCCTAGCTCTACCTTTCCTTACCTCTTCGCTGCTTTCCTTGCCTAACTTAACCTTTTCTTACCTTACCTAAACTCATTTTTCATTATTTTTCCTTAACTTGCTCTATCTTACTTGTCTCACACCTGACCACCTTACCTCATCTTACGTTACCTTACTTTACCTTACTCTATACTACCTCTTCTTACCTTACCTTACCTTACAATACCTTACATTACGTTTTCTTACCTCACTTTATCTCATATTACTTACCTAACCTTACCTTACCCTACTTTTATCTTACTTTACCTTACCTTATCTTACCTATCTTAACCTCCTAACCTGACCTAAATTTACCTTACATTACCTTGCTACACCTAATTTTCCCCTGCCTTTCCTAGCTTACCTATCCTCACCTTTCCTTACTTCACCTTACCTAATCTACCTTAATATAACCTTGCTTTACTCTACCTAACTTTACCTAACTTTCTAACTCTCTCCTTCCCTTCCTTTCATTTCATACTTTCTCCCTCCATTTCCTTCCACGCTCAAAATCTCTCTCCCGTTTTCCTCTGCATTTTCAAGCGTGTATAATATGTTTCCTTGCCTTCTTTTCCCTCCTCCTTTACCTCGAGATCCCGCCTGATAATACCTTTTTGCATTTTTCCTTTACTGGTCTTTTTTTTATACGAAACCGAACGAAGAATAGAGAAGAGCAAGAACAAAAAATGACAGCGGAATTTACGAAGTTTGCCTCACTATAAAAAAAAAAAAAGACTGAAGAGAAAGAAGAACCGTTTTTTTCTGTCTTCGCTTTAATCTTTTACGGAACTGAACGAAAAAATGAAGAAAAAAGGGCTTACAAATTTCTCAGATGTCTGTTTATAGAGAGAAGAAAAAAGGGAAACGAATTATCTTTAGTTTACCACGAAGGAAAGAAAACTGAGAAAAAATGATCCAACATATTTTTCACGAAGGTTAATTATATAAAATCAGGAAAACGAAGAGAAAACTTAAACGTATTTCCTCCTTCCTTTAAACTTTCACACACGAAAGAAAACGGAGAAACAAAAGAAAACTACACCTAACTTTTTGAACGGAAAGAAATACAAAGAAGACAGCCTAAAAAAAGATTGCCCACCTACATAGAAACACCCTTCAGTATACCTCAAGGCATATTCGTCTTTTTCTTTTCACTCACATAAAAGAAAGAAATGAAAGAAAAAAAAATACTGTGAATCTCTTAACATCGAAATGAAAAAAACAAGACTTCCTAAGTAATTACTACGTACATACAACACACTATTATAAACCTCATAACACAGCATAACATCTTTTCACACACACACAAAAAAAAAGAGAAAAAAAAATCAACTGACCTGTTAATAAGAAGACGAGATAAAGAAAATAACCTAAGAAATTGCAACGTACAGACGACCCTTTTTAATAAACCAAAAAGACAGAGAAAAAAAAAAGATAAGAAATTACAGACACATTTTTTCACACACACAAAAAGGAGAAACGGCAGAAATCAACAGAAAGATTAAAAAAAAAAAAACTAGATACAAAATAGAGCCTAAGAATTGCAGCGTACACTCGACCCTTTTAAGAAACCAAAAATGAAAAATGAGAAAAATGAAAAGGGAGAATTTACATAGACATATTTTCACACACACAAAAGGAGAAACGGTATAAATCAACAGAAAGATAAAAAAAAAAAAAAACTAGATAAAGAACATAGCTTAAGAATTGCAGCGTATAGACAACCCTATTAATAAACCAAAAAAAAAAAAAAAAATAGAAAAAAAAATAGAAAAATGAGCAGATCAGAAATTACAGAGAATATATAAGAATATATAAGAAATTTCAACCTACAAACAACCCCTTTTAATAAACCTCACAGCTTAATCACCGTCGTTATGTTACCGGCAAACTATAATCGGGGTGAATAACAAGGCGCTTTAATTGCACATGATCGGCTTATCTTAAAGAAATTCCACTCCGCGCGCAATATTTCTCCAGTGTAATCTTGATAACTGGCGCTCATAAAGGCGGGTTTGATCCCATGAATTATAAATAGCGGCTCGCGTCTTGCCCGGCCCCGCACACCTTTGCCTCATCTCGCTCACCTCAACCTGATCTACCTCCACCTGTACCGAGCCACATGTTAATTAGGGATAGGTGGGGTCATGAGAGAGAGAGAGAGAGAGAGAGAGAGAGAGAGAGAGAGAGAGAGAGAGAGAGAGAGAGAGAGAGAGAGAGAGAGTAAAATATGCAGGAGATTGAAGATGAAAATGCAAGAAGAACCAAGCTGTAGTGAGAGAGAGAGAGAGAGAGAGAGAGAGAGAGAGAGAGAGAGAGAGAGAGAGAGAGAGAGAGAGAGAGAGAGAGAGAGAGAGAGAGAGAGAGAGAGAGACTAGAATGCAGGAGGTAATAGATGAGAAGGCTTAAAAGAATCGAGGAAGAAGGATTAAAAGACTCAAGTCGCTGCGAAAAAAGAACGTAACAAATGAGAGAGAGAGAGAGAGAGAGAGAGAGAGAGAGAGAGAGAGAGAGAGAGAGAGAGAGAGAGAGCGCAACAGTCCTACCCTTCCTCCCTCCCCCCTTTGACCTCCTTTTCCTCGAGAGACGCCGAAAATACAATATCGCAATGGAAAACGCGAATTACTCACGATCGAAAACCATTGTGTGGGATTCGAACCCACGTTAGACTAAATTATGGTGTCACACTTTCAGCCACCTTCACCACCACCACGACTGTTACTACTACTGCTACTACAACTACTACTACTACTACTACTACTACTACTACTACTACTACTACTTGTATCGCTTTTACTACTCTAACTCTTTCACCACCAAAATTACTGATAGCATAACCATCACCACCACCACCACCTTCACCACCACCATCACCAATATTACCACCACCAGCAAATATATCACTACCACCAGCATGACCTTTCCCAACCTCTGCCGCATATATCACCACCACCACCGCCACCACCGCCACCATTACCGCCACCACCACCATTACCGCCAACCAGGGAAAGTTTTTGTTGGTCTTTCATCAGTTTGTTTCATTGTTTATCTATCTGTCATTTCGGATTTATGCCTCGTGCCTCACCCTTTATCTATCGGGTTAGTTTTCATTACTTTTTTTGCGGAGAGTTGGATCGTTTGTCTGAGAGTCCGATTTTGTTTTTAGTTGTTTGTGAGTTCAGGTGTTTGTGTGTTTTTTGTTTGCTAGTGTTTGTTTGCTTATCCTGGCTCAGCGTCGAGATCTTTCATTTGTCCGTTTGTTTAATTCTTCTGTTTGTATTTTTTTTTAATTGAGGTTTTTTATATATACAAATTGTGCGGTAAAGTCTACGGTCATTACTTTCACGTTTCATTTACATGCGAATATTTTTTTTTAGTTTTCGTTTAATTGCTTAATCCTTCGGTTAATTGATTTATCTTTAAAATGAAGTTTTGCATATATAGAGTGGTATAGTCTACGGTAATTACTTGCACATTTCATTTACATCGCAGGAATATTTCATTGCTAAACTTTCGATTTTTAGAAGTTTTGATTTATTGTATTCACGTCTTATTTTCCAATTCCTTTCAGTTTTTGTCTTACCTCCTAAGTATTCCAGCTATTGTATTGTTATTTTTTCAGTTAATTTGTACGTTTATGGCCATCAGTTGTAGTTTTTGTTCCTAGGCAGCATGTCCTCTATTACAATTATATTTAGCTTTATTGCATATCTATTCAATCTTCCAGCCAATATCTTTTCACTCAGTTGATTAGATCATATGTATCTATCAGCTATACCATGTTTTATTTTCTAATGTAGGTTACGTTTTTATCAAAGATTCATCTTACATCTATCAGGTGTACGATAAATCCTGCAGGTATTAATTTCCCTCTCAGTTGCGTCACTTATGAATGTGATATTACAGGGACGAGATATATGCAAGTAGAACTGTAAAGGTATCAAATATGCAGTCATCGTTAAGTTATTCATTCGTCTCTGTTAAATTGTTGTGCCTCTCACTTATACATTGAAGTTATTTATTGTATTCCTTTCCACCGTTTTTATCTAATATCTGGGTCAATTTTCCTTTTATTTTACAATAAATGCGGCAGTTCCAGAAAATAATAAAGAAAATCCGTTAGTACACTGCTCCCTGAGAGCAAAAAAGTAGAATATTCAAATATAAAATTCACATTATCAATCATTCCCATTAATCAATATATCTTTACTCAGTCGTTTGCTACCCTGTCAGTTTCTTGCATGCTGGATGAGTCGTAATTGTTTTGTTTTTATTATCAACTCTAGTGTATTTAGTTTATATATGTGTCATCAGTTTAATTTATCTAGTTCATGCGTATTCAGAATTTTGCACTACTCCCCCCCCCTCCTCCTCCTCCTCCTCCTCCTCCTCCTCTTCTACCTCCTCCTCTTCTTCCTTTTATTTCTACTTGTACTCCTACTTCTACTACCACCACCACCACCACTACTACTACTACTACTACTACTACTACTACTACTACCACCACCACCTCTACTACTACTACTACTACTACTACTACTACTACTACTACTACTACTACTACTACTACTACTACATCTACTACTACTACTACTATTACTACTACTACCTCTACTACTACTACTACTACTATTACTAGTACTTCTACTTGTATCAAACTTTTACTACTCCTACTCTCTCCATCGTGTATCTCTTATGCTACATCTCTTTTTAATGACTTTGTATTTTATGCGTTGTTTAATTATTTTTATCTGGCAACGTTTCATCTCCCACAGGTCATTTGTTTATCCTCTCTCCATCAGGTATCCGTCATTTATCTTTTAATTATCTGTATTGGCCCTCATCTGTTTCTCCCTCACTCATATCCATGTTTTCATTATTTCTTTTGTCAGTGTTATTATCTTTCCTCCAAACTCATTTCGCTGTAGTTCTTTATCTTCCCGCTGCAATATTAATTTGGGGAGGACGGAAAGCAATTTTGTTCATGCAATAAAGATCGTAGAGGAGATAATTGTAAAATATGAAATCTTGTATTAACTCGAAAAATTCATGACTGGATTAAAAACTGACCTTGTTTCTGCAAAGTAAATACGACCTTTTACATTCTTCAGATTCTTCTAAACTACAGTAACAGTCATGAATTTGTGTCGAGAGAAGCATCATGACTGTAACGGAAAAAAGCACATCGACGAAAAAATCAAGGCATTTGTAGATATCGTCTTAAAAATCGGTACTCCGTGCATGTATAGAAAAAAAAACCATGTTATTCAAAAACCTAAACAAGCCTTTTATATAATACTAAGGCAAATAAAATTGTGTCAAATAAAACAACACCATGAACAGAAGACCTATATTATCTAAAGAAATATATAACTTATCAACGTGTACATACATAATAAAAAAAATACTGAAATGATGAACAAGCCTTATATCTACGCACACAGAAAAAAACAATTCAATAAAAAAACATCATCTAAGAAAAATTATGGCCAATCGACTTGTACAAACTTTAAAAAAAAATATCATTAATAAAAAAATAAAAAAAAACAACTATTATATACCTGAGTAAAACTGCACCAGCTCAATAGACAACAACAACAACAGCAACAACAAAACATCTGTAATCTAAAAAAAAAAAAAAAAAATGAGCTATCGACTTTCCTCCCCGACCTTCCGCCTCGTGCCCCTCCTCATAAATAAAAGCTAACTCGCATGTATTAGTTAATTTGATTTCCTCCTCGCGTGAACTCCGGCTCTTCATTGGATCATCCGCCCAGACGATCATGGCTCACTTTTATCATTGGCTTAAAAGGACCATCACGTTAGTCTTTCCTGTCATCTCCCTCGGTCATCAACGTATCTCACTCCCTCTCTGTCTGTCCGTCTGTCTGTTCGTCTTCCTGTGTTTCTTTGTATCTGTTGTTTTGTATCTATTTTATTAATGTGATTTTTGTCTGTGTGTACCTTTTCGTGTGTCAGTTTAGTTATTCTGTTTCTTTCTCCTTGTTTTCCGTATTTTTTGTGTGTTTCTGTATTCGTTCATTTTATCTTCTCTACTTTTGTGTTTCTATCTTATCTATTTTTTATATGTGTCTGTCTGCTCTATTAATATCTTTCTGTTTGTCTGTTCGTCTTCCTCTGTTTCTTTGTATCTGTGGTTTTGTATCTCTGCTTTATGTGTTTATTTTTAAAAGCCTGTCCATCACTTTTGTCTTTTCTATTCATTCTTTTTTGTCTGTGTCCTATCCTTTTCTTATCTGTTTCTGTTATTCTGTGTAATTCTACTATTTTGCTCCTTTTTGTTTGTTTATTTCCTCCATTTTCATGTTTTTATCTAGCTTTGTATCCGTTTTTCTGTGTGTCATCTTATTCCTTTTAGGGTTTCATTTTCTTCAGTCAGTTTAAACTCCTTATTCGTGTGTCCTTGTCCCTGTTTTTATGTTCCTCTTTTTATACGTTTTCTTTATCTGTGTCGTGTTTGTCTTTCTGATGCACCTCTTTCTTTCTCTGTTTCTTCTACTATGTTTTTATCTGTCTTTGTATTGTTCTTTGTATTCATATCTTTGTATGCTGCTCTGCCTCTTGGTCTATTTTCAGTTTATTTCGGTCAGTCATTCAATTTACCTTCTCTATTCTTTTCTGTGTGTCTGTTTTTGTATCATTGTATTTGTATCTATTTTCTAGTACGTGCATCTGTCTGTGTGTGTCTTCCTGTCTCTTTGTACCTTAGTTCTCCGTCGTATTAATCATTCAGTTAACCTTATAGGGACATTTTTTATAGTCTTTTAGAGCTGGATTGAACTCTCTCCCTTCCTCTTCCGGGCTTACGTAAGGGATCGATTATGGACTTGCTGGCTCAGGCGTAACAAATAGGTAAAGAAAAAGTTGAGATCCTATCGAGTGACACATACTGATGATCCTTTCTCAGGTGCAGCGTCACCGGCCAGCAGGGAGTGTGTATTGCAGGCTTGTATAAGTTTCGATGATAAACTCTGATCTGCCTCGAGATATGTCCCCGACGCCGCATTGCAGGTGGCGAATATTAACCTTCTGGCCGGGTGTATCCTGCGTTATTATTATTATTTGTGAGATTTATTGTTAGGGCGATCATTGTTGAGATTACGGTGATTACTAGAGATTAAATATGACGCGGCAGCTCCGGACTTTGCAGTAACTATTTTTTTCACCGCCGGAATGGGTCAGCGCAATCAATTAATCTGGTTTATAAATATATCCACAGAATATGCGACGGTTTACGCCATTCGCTCATAGCTTTACTCGGCAAACTAACCGAGCTGTTGTGTTCTGGGAATATTGAACAAATGATGTATGAATCCCTGAGTTTTGTGTACTACCATAATAGGTCAACATAACGTCAGGGCAATGTGTAGACGAACTATATGAACATAGGGGTACACTGTATTTTGTTTGGTGAAGACTGATTAAAGAGAAATGCATCCACATACGGCTACACTGCATGTTGTATGGTGAACACTGACAAAGAGGAAATATATGCACGTTTGGCTACACTGTATGTTGTATGGTGAACACTGACAAAGACGAAATATATGCACGTTTGGCTACACTGTATGTTGTATGGTGAACACTGACAAAGACGAAATATATGCACGTTTGGCTACACTGTATGTTGTATGGTGAACACTGACAAAGACGAAATATATGCACGTTTGGCTACACTGTATGTTGTATGGTGAACACTGACAAAGACGAAATATATGCACGTTTGGCTACACTGTATTTTGTATGATCAAAGCTGGTAATTTTAAACGTCTCGACGCCTCTGTTCACTTGTTTCAAAAGCCTCTCGTAGAAGTTACTGGGGTTTTCATGTGCTGTTTTGTGATACCAGTGATGGTTTTAAACACCTTGCACCTGCACCTTCAACTGGTAAACCACCCATGAGCACCCGGTCAAACTTCTCTGTGGCCTTGAGAAATAATCGTAATGGGAGCCCGATACGTTTACGAATATGGACCAAAGACCGACAAGACGAAATAGATCCACTTACGGCTACATTGTATTTCTTATTGTGCACATTGACAAAATAACAAAAACACCGTCATTAGTAACTGTCACAACTTTCCATTTCCTGGTTATTAGTGTTATTTCTAGACTTTATATATGTCATTATTTAAATGTATAAACAAATGTCGATTACTAACAAAGAAACAAGAACTTTTTTAGTAACTGCCAAAACTCTTTTCCTCGGCCACTAATATTATCGATAGGCTTCATAAACAAGTCATTATTTAGATATATACATAAGGGGCGCTTGAGGCCACACCCTTTGTGCCGCTGATGGTGAATATTGACGAGTAATTGACCTCAACGTCCCCAGTCACGCCTCTGCTGTTTTTTTCTTTTTCGTGTTGGCAATCAAGATGAAAAGGTTTGCTGAACTAATGATATTTCGAAGCACGCAAACATATTGTTCGAACTTTACTCCATTTTTTTCTTCTGATGGTGAATATTGACGAGTAATTGACCTCAACGTCCCCAGCCACGCCTGTGCTCTTATTTTTCTTTCGTGTTGTCAATCGGGGTGGAAAGGTTTACTGAACTAATGATGTTTCGAAGCACGTAAACATATCGATTGAACTCGACCATACTTTTTACTTTACAGGAGTGCATAGCCGGCTTTTTTTTATATTCATTTCGCCTTAGAGCTGCCTCCCATGATGAAAAGAAAAAAGGAAAGAAAGGAGCGATCACAACACACCTTCCTTATTTGTTTCGCCTCAGAGCTGTCTCCTGTGATGTAAATAAAAAAATAGGAAAGAAAAGAACGGTCACAACACACCTTCCTTATTTGTTTCGCCTCAGAGCTGTCTCCTGTGATGTAAATAAACAATAGGAAAGAAAAGAGCCGTCACAACACACCTTCCTTATTTGTTTCGCCCTAGAGCTGTCTCCTGTGATGTAAATAAAAAATAGGAAAGAAAAGAGCGGTCACAACACACCTTCCTCATTTGTTTCGCCCTAGAGCTGTCTCCTGTGATGTAAGAAATAAGAAACAATACAAGCGGCGCCTCAGAACACACTTCCACCACACTATTGAACATTCCCAGTCGTCAGTATTTTCACCACTCCGTTATTTGGTAACTGCGTTAATGTTTACTTCTGTTGACTACGAAAATATGAGCTTGTTAAACTAATCGAGTCTGTAGAAGTATATACAATTGATTCCGACCCCCTGTTTTGAAAATCTTTTGCTATATACGATTTTCAGGTCAGTGGGCTTTTTTGTTTCTTGTTTTTTTTTCCTTCAAGCTTCCTCCTGCACGTTAAATAAAAGAAGTCGCTTGCCACACCCTCCACTGTATCGACAAACCTACTGTACTTCCGGCGGTGACCATGTTCATAAAATAATCACAATTCCGTCCCTAGCCTAAGCTATTACTCTTTTCTCTGTTTACCACATATATAGGGAACCCTACTCAACGAATTCGGTCCATTAATGTATACACACAGCAGGCGCCTCGGGTCAGCTCACGCCCGTCACTCGTGTTTACGTCTGATGAACCTTGCTAGGGTGCTGTATATCGAAAGGTGAATATTGATCAGCTGACCTCACCGTCCCCTGCACCTGCCTTACCTTGATCTTGTTTACTACGATAATTATTACACGTACTAATATAATTCAGCCTGCAAATTTATATACACAAGAGTCGCCTCAGGTCATATCCTCATAGTTTCGTTTACCGCTGTTTTGATAACCAACCTTTTCTTTGTATTTTGACGGGTTAGAATTATTAACTAACCGCACCGTCTCCACTAACTGCCATAACCTTCCTTTGTTTATTACCAGAATGAATAAATATGCAAAAGGAATTCAATATGTGAGTAATATAAACACACAATGGCCTTATATCACCGGTCACAATGATGAATATTTAGTTAAATCACCGTCTCCAATAACTGCCATGACCTTCTCTCGTTTATCACCGGAATGAATAAATATGCAAAAGGAGTTCAATGTGTGTGCAATATAAACACAAAACGGCCTTATATCACAGGTCACAATGATGAATACTTAGCTAATGTACCGTTCCCACCAACTTCCATAACTTTCTTTTGTTTAGTGGCAGAAAGAATAAACTTGCAAAAGAAATTCAATCTATGAGTAATATAAACACAAAACGGACCTTATATCACACCCTTCTCCATGATGAATATTGGTAACTTTTTTGCATGATGAACTGACCGCCGTTGCCCGCCACTGCCGTAACTTTCTTTGCTTTACTGCCGGAATGGATGGACGGTACATTAAATCAGTCCGTAAACATATAGACAAAACGTGCCCTTCATTACTCTGATAAACATCGCCAATACTTCGTGCGTCGGGTGATGAAGGCTGATCAAGTACCTTCACCGTCTTGATCAGCTGTCGTAACTTTCCCTCTGTTAATACAAGACTCAATAAACTATCGCCCATATTCTCAGAAATTTCGCGGCTTACACACCCACGTTTTGGACGGCATTGGTAGAGGTTGTGGTTATTTCCCTGGATAATCTTATGAGCCTGTTGATAATTTGGGAAGGCTCTACACCATGAACGCGAAAACACACCCACAATAACACGACTAATCTTCTTTCTGGCCTTTGGAAATATTGTTCGTGAGAGCCGCACATCAATGCAAACAACGCCTCGTTAATCTCAACCTTCACTACGTATACTGATAAACCTTTTTTGTATTTCGAATGGTGAACGATGATAAATAAGCCTCACCGTCTCCAGTCACTGCCATAACTTGCCTTTACTACCAGAATGGACACGGACTAACCTGATCAAGTCTGTGAATAATATGTGTACAGAACGCTCCTTGTATCACACCCTTCACCATGTTGATGAACTTAACCAACTATTGTGTCTGGCATGTTAACAAGAAAAAAAATGCACCCTTTTCGAGGAATTGATTAGGGCTGTAAATAATATGATCACAACACGCACCGTAGATCTCTCGACTATAATACTGATCCTTGCCAACTTATGCCTCGCGTGTTGACAGCAAAAAGAAATTCATCCGTTTCTGGCAACTGATCAAAGCCGTAAATAATATGAACACAACACCCGCCGTGGATCTCTGACTATATTAATGATGTTTGCTGCCTCGCGTGTTGATTGGAAAAGGAAATACATACGTTTCTAGCAACTGACTGAAGCTGTAAATATTATATGTATACAACAAGCGACACATATCCCACCCCTGTCTGTACTAATGACGTTTGCCAACTTTCGCCTCGCGTGTTGACAAGAAAAAGAAATACATCCATTACTAGGACCTGATTGAAGCTGTTAATAATATACGTACAACAAGCGCCAAATATCCCACCTTAGTCTTTATTAATGATATTTGCCAACTTTTGCCTCACGTGTTGACAAGAAAGAAATACACTCGTTTTTAGCCTCCAGACACCTCACCACCCGAAATTGACCTCTTTTGGCCACTCTTTACTTTTTTTTTTTATATAGGAGAAGCGATTAGCGGGCTTTTTCTCTACACTTTCATTCCGTTGCCCTTGAGCTGCTTCCTTTGCAGTATAGAAAAAAAAAAAACCCTCATAATTCTTCTTTGCTTCCCTGTTCAGTGCTAGATCAAACACATTTGGTAAATTAAATCAGTTTATAAATATACACATAAATATTTACAGCAGCGAACGGATTTAACTCGGACAAGCGTGTTAAATAAATTATTCAAGCGTTAATTCTGAGCGACAGCAATGATTACCTCAGCGTCCCTTGGCTATGAATGGACTGAACGACAATCCCGCGTTTATACCAATGTTAGTCACGGTGCTGCTGAGTTATGGCTTCAGTGTGATGTTGTGTCTCTCCGTATTTACACGCGCTTCCGCCCCTCACATCAACTATTCCTAAACATAGAAAAGAAGATCAGTCGGGTTCAAATGAGTGTTCCTTTTAGGTTCAAGGTACAAAAAAGGGTCAAACTACCACCAGGGCCGTAAAACTACCTCTGAAAATGCTTAAAACTCCTACGAAAACCTTATCAAATATGTGTTCTTGATCACTGAAATGTTTAAGAATGTGACGCTTAAGATACATTTTCAAACATGTCATTGCTTACACATCCACATTGGTTAAGGCTTTGGTAGAGGTTGTGCATGTATTTCCACGGGTAGTTTAATAAGCCTAGTGATAATCCGACAAGGTTTCTACGTCTCGAAGGTCAAAATACAGTCCAGAGAACCCGATTAAACTCCTTTGTGGTCTTTGGAAATAGTTGTGAGAGCCGAAAGAGTCTGAACCGGCCGTGTTTCTAATATAGTCGGTGTTTGCGAAGGTATCCTAATGACGAGCGAGAAGAAACGGACTAGGGCAGGTTGTATCATGCGTAGAACTGACAGGAGATAGACAAGCAAAGTGAGTGATAGGAATTGTAGAGATTAAGGCAGACGGGACCAGAGAGAGAGACAGAGAGAGAGAGAGGGAGAGGGAGAGGGGGAGAGGGGGAGGGAGAGAGGATGGAAGGTGAAAAAAATAAGAAGTGAAAAGAAGAAGGAAAGTGAAAATAGAGTAGGAAAAGAAAATGAATAAGATGAAAGTGGGGAGAAAAAAGACAAAAAATGAGACAGAGACAGAGAGAGAGAGAGAGAGAGAGAGAGAGAGAGAGAGAGAGAGAGAGAGAGAGAGAGAGAGAGAGAGAGAGAATGAAAATTACTGCACAACGATGTCAGTTTTTAACAACGAAATTTAAAAAGGGTCAAATAACGATGTGTGTGTGTGTGTGTGTGTGTGTGTGTGTGTGTGTGTGTGTGTGTGCACCCCTCTCGCAACATTACGAATCGGTTCACTGGAATTCGACTCGTATTAATTACTGAGTAACAGCGTCATATAAAATTAATCCTCACTCTGCATTCCTCTTTCATAATAACCTCCACCTAACGGTATGTATCACTGTGTTGTATTTCTTTATAAAACTGTTGATTGTTTGGTCCCGTGAATGAATCAGATCATGTTTATTTGAATGATCTATCTGCTACTTTATCCTCTTTATCTTTAGTTCTCTGTGTCCTAAGAAGTGTTGAGTTTATAGACTTTGGGACTTCATATATTTTTACTCCTTCACTTCTACTACTACTATTACTACTACTGAGACTCCTACTACTACAACGACAACATCAACAACAACAGCAACAACAAAAACACAGACTTTGGAACTTCATTTATTTTTACTTTCTCATTTTTACTACTACTTTAACTATTACTACGACTTCTACAACAACAACAACAACAACAACAACTACTACTACTACTACCACTACTACTACTACTACTACTACTACTACTTCTACTACTACTATTCCCAATACGAATGATAGTAGCAATAACAACCGTACCCTAGCTATAGAAAAAGTAGACCTGCAAACGAAGGAAACTACTATTTAGACTTTCATTATTATCATCATTCAAACTTCTTCGTATCGTCATCATCATCATCGAGCATGGTCTTCCTCCTCATTATGTGCCCCAAAGACCTCCATTAGTTAATTACCATCTTCATCGATCTGTAATTACCTCTCCCTTCCCACCTGTACCTATTCCCTTCCTCGCAAAGTCAGAATGCAAAGGTTAATGAAGTATACGAAAAAGACACAAAGACTAAAACCAGAAGAAAACATAAGTAAAGTTCAGCAGTCGAGAACACCGAAAGAAAAGCAGAAAGTGTTACTCTCCCAAAATAAATATCTCCAGGTCGTCACATGATGCTCCTCCTCCTGTTTTCCTTTAGTGTGTGTCGAAAGATAATAAAAGGAAGAAAAAGGAGGTGCCGCAGGGAAAGGGGGCAGAGAGGTGAGGTGGATGAGGAAGGAGACAAAAAGAATATTAAGATAAAAACGAAAGAGTAGAGAGAGAGAGAGAGAGAGAGAGAGAGAGAGAGAGAGAGAGAGAGAGAGAGAGAGAGAGAGAGGGTGGAAGGTGAAGAAAAATTGAGCGAAAAAGAAGAACGAAATAGAGTAGAGGAGAGAAGGAAAATGTCTGAGAGAGAGAGAGAGAGAGAGAGAGAGAGAGAGAGAGAGAGAGAGAGAGAGAGAGAGAGAGAGAACGAAATAGAGCAGAGAAAAGAAGGAAAATGTATGAGAGAGAGAGAGAGAGAGAGAGAGAGAGAGAGAGAGAGAGAGAGAGAGAGAGAGAGAGAGAGAGAGAGAGAGAGTATATCCAGCGCTTCACCTAAATTAATGATGGATGAAATAAGTGGAAAATTGCAATAAAGGGGAAGAGGGAGAGGCGAGGATGAAGATGAAAACGAGGGAAGAAAAAGAGAGAGGAAGGAAGGAAGGGAAGAGGAAGGAGACAGAAGCGATCAAATATGAATTGAAGAAAGAGGGGAAGCAAGGGAAGGAAGGAAGAGGGTAGAGAGAGGAGGAAAGAGTGCAAGGAAGAAGAATCTGAAGGAGAGATGAAAGAAAAAAAAGTAAAGTGATTGATTGACTGAATGGCTGACTGACTGACTGACTGACTAACTGGGCAAGCTGACTGAATAACTTACTAAATGCTTTGCTAAATGACAAATAGATTAACTGACTGACTGAATATTTAATTGAATGACTGACTGACTAATTAACTGAGTGAAAACTTTACTAACTAGCTGGCTAAGTCCATATTCTGTTAACAAACTAACTGACGGGTTGTGTGAATATTTTGCTGATTGACTGACTGACTTACTGACTGATTGACTGACTGCGTGACTGACTGACTAACTTACCGTCCTTGGTAGAGGCTGTGTTGTTGGCGACGAACACTTTACTCTGAGTCACCACGCGTCGGGGGTCTGCGGGGAGAGAGTGAAAGACAGGATTGGTTATTAGGACAAGATTAAGAGAGGGAGAGAGACTTGGCCAGGAAAACGTAGGAATTCGGGATGTTTTTTGGAACTCGGGAAGAAAAATATTTACTAGTCAAGAATAGTTTTTAAGCTTAAGAAGGAAAATATGTAGGAGTTAGTATGATTTAGGTGTTATGGAAGAAAATATTTATGGGTTCAGGATATTTTTAGAGCTAGGTGAGGAAGTTTTTCTATGGATGCAGAAAAAAAAGGAATATTGACCACGCGCCTAAAACAAGAATGTACATTAATCTGTCTAACGGAAAACGCGGACATGAAGAAGGAGGAGGAAAAAAAAAAAGAGGAAAGAGAAGGAAAAAGAAAAGAAATTCAAGAAAAAAAAGAGAAAAAAACGAAAAGTAAAACAGGAAAATAAGATGAAAAAAGTAGAAAAAGGAAGAGGAGGAGCAGGAGAAGGCGGGGGAGGAAGAGGAAAAGAAGAAAAGAAAGAAAAATAATAGGAACAAGACTATGAGAAAAAGTAAAGAAAAAGGCTATAGGGGAAAATACAAAAAGATAATAAGAAAAAAAACTGGTGGAGATGAAAAATGAAGACAAAGGAGTAGGGGAGAAAGAGGAGGTGGAAGAAGAGAACGGAGTAGGAGAAAAGAAGAAAAAAAAAAAGAGAAAAAGGATAAGAAGAACAAAAAGGTGGATGATGATGAGCAGAAAAAAAAGAAAAAAAAAGGAAAAAAGAAGATGAAAGAAGGAGACAAAGGAGGACGATAAGAAGGAGGAGTCGCAGGTGGAAGAGTCAGAGTAGAAGGAATCGGAGGGGGAGGAGAAGGAGTAAGAAGAAGAGGAGGAGGAGGCGGAGGTGAAGAAGGGCGAGATTAGGTGACGACGGCAGGTGTAAATTGGAGGCAGGTGTGCACGACAGGCGAGTGACTATTCAGGAGAGAGAGAGAGAGAGAGAGAGAGAGAGAGAGCTTAGGGAAAGATTCGCTCAAAGAAAAGAGAGACAAGGGAAGCGTATATCAGGAAAATGGAGGAGTAAGAGGAGGAGGAAGAGGAGGAGGAAGCTTCAAGGTGATGAGGAAAAAGAGGAAAGATGGCCAGGTGAGGAGTATCTGGAGAGAGAGAGAGAGAGAGAGAGAGAGAGAGAGAGAGAGAGTTGATGGACAGAGGGATAATGGAAGGGAATGAGGAAAATAATAGAGAAAGAAAAGAATGGGAAGAAAAGGATGGAAAAAATATTGAAAGTAGGAAGAGGAAGATTATGAAAGAAGAAACTGAAGAAGAGAGGAAAGATGGAAGGAGATGGGAAGTAAAGAGGAAAAGAAGTAAAGAGGAATGGAAGGAAGGTAGAAGAGAGAAAAGAAGGAGTGGAGAGAAGGAAGGAAGAGGAAAAGGTGAAATAGACTTAAGGATGGAGGAAGGAAGGGAGTTAAAGAGGAACGGAATTGATGAAGCGAGCGAATGGAGCTAGGGAGGAAATGGAGGAATGGAGGGAAGGGAGGGAGGAGAGGTGGAGGTAAGAAGGTCCAATCAGGGAGGAACACACAGTCAACACACGAGGAGCGCAACACAAACACTTCAACACACACACACACACACACACACACACACACACACACACACACACACACACACACACACACACACACACACACACACACACACACACACACACACACACACACACCTCCTTTCCTTGGCCCAATACGTGTAATTGATCGCGAGAAAGAATAAATAGTTTCAAGGAATAAAATTAAAAGGAAAGGAATACACACACAAAAAAAAATACATATAAGAAATTGAAAAAAAAATATTGAAGGAAAGACAGAAAAAAGGGAAAAATGAATAAAGAAAAATTTAAAGTTAAAAAGTGTGAAAAAAAATCTCACACACGCTACGAACTTAAAGAAAAAAATACACAAAATATGAGATAAAGAACGAAAAAAATATATATAAAGAAAAAAGTAATTAAAAGGAATAATAATAGAAAAACGTCAAGAAATATGCAAAACAACAACAACAACAACAACAACAACAACAACAACAACAACGCAGAAAACAAGACACTGGCCATGAGTAAAAAAATAAAATAAATAAATAAAGTACCTTGTGGAAAAAAAATGAAATAAAAGGAAAAAGAAAATAGTACTAAACTTTGATCACAAAATCCTAAGAGACAAAACCAAACAAAAATAAAACTCCGAAAACTGGCGACAGGCTTAAAAAAAATAAAAAAAAAAAAAAAATCGGTTCGTAAACAAAAAAGAAATCGTCAATACTCGAAAAAAAAAAACAAAAAAAAAACAACAACCGCGAACGCGGCTCACAACTTCTAAACGAGTGGCTCCGTGAAAGAGTCGGGAACAAAGCGATCACTCGGTCCTCGGAGCCGCACGACCTAACTTTCGGCGGCCGCACAAAAATAGCATCGGTGGGTTTCAATCTCTCTCTTTTTAATATTTGTTTCTTTGCCCCGCGCCCGTCCGCCTCACTGATTGCCGCTTGCCAGTCAGCCTGCCATATTGTCTGTCTGTCTGTCTTTCTCTTTTAACTATTTTGTATCTTTACTCTGGTTTGGCTCTATGTCTGCCGGTCAATCAATCTATCTATCTATCTGTGTATATCAACTATGACATATTATCTCTGGCTTGTTTGTATCTGTCCGTCTGTCTGTCTATCTGTCTGTCAGAACTCTTTCGCTTACTCTCTGATTTTCTTCTCAGTTTGCCTGCCTATCTATCTAAGTCTTTCTCTTTTAACTAATCCATATATATCTGTTTACGGAGTTGTTTATATGTCTGTCTGTTTCTTTTAACTTTTCCCTATACTCTATCTATCTATATGTTTATCTATCTTTCTCTTTTTGTTATTTCTTATATTCTTTGGCGTGTCCCTGTCTGGCGATCTTTCTATCTGTCTGTCTCTTTCAACTATTTTCTATTCCCACTTGGCTGTCTTTCTCTGTTGGTCTGTATGAATGTTTTTTTTTCTGTCAATCTCTTGCTGTCTTTTTTTTTCATATTATGTTAGGCTCTTTCTTTGCCTCTGTATATACGACTATCTTTTTTTAAATTTCCGTCAAGTTCTTTCTGTCTGTATTATGTCTTTCTGCATATGTATTCTGTCTGTCTTTATGTCTCCCTGTCTGTTAGTATCAATGTCTGTCTTTCCACCGTCTGAATTACTGTTTCTGTGTTTATTTGTGATCTGTCTGTCTGTCTGTCCGTCTATCTGTCGCCATCATCTGTATCCCTCTGTGCCTGTAGTTCAAATGATTCATATTCTTTGTTCCTGCTGTATATTTTTTTTTCCATTGATTTTTACACGTTCATGATTTTTATTTGCATTCTCTCTCTCTCTCTCTCTCTCTCTCTCTCTCTCTCTCTCTCCTTAATTGTACATTGTGTTTCCGGTAGGGCGTCCATGTCCCTCTCTCCAGCGTTTTTTATTTTTATGTTTTCGTTTTGCAGATTTTCGCTTCATCTGAATTTGTTTTCCTATTTTGCTTTTTGGATCCTTTTTTTTTTCGGTTTCGTTTCGCCATATTCTTGATTTTCTGCTTTGAATTTTATCTCAGTGAATGTTTTTTTAATTTTTTTTTTCAATTTCCAATTCTCATGATCTCGTTTTCATAATTTTTCGGTGTTTCTGTTGCTTTTTTTCAACTTTTGTCTGTTTTACTCTATGTTTTCTGTTTTTTTATTGTTGTTTTCCGCCATTATTTTCCTTCTCAGCTATCATCTTCTCTTTTCTCGTATATTTCCTTTGATAACAATTTAGCGTATTTTTTGTAATCTGAGTTATTAAATTCTGCTTTTTTTCCGTTAATCCTTTTTTTTTTACCTTTCCCCTCGCCCACAACCTTCTATTTACGTTTCTCTCATTCCCCCGTGATTAATGATTTGATATTTTTCACTTTCTACGGCTTCCCAATTTATTTTATTTTATTTCTTTTAGCATAATTACCATCGGGGTTTCATCGTCGTTTTTTATTGATTTTTTTTTCTAATTCTTTTTCTCTCACTCCCCTTCATTGATATTATATATTTTTATTATGTACTGTTTCTGCGTCTTTCTAATTTATTTGTTTGTTTTTCCTCGTTAAAAGGGATTCGTTTGCTCTTTAATTCGCTCTTTAGTTTTCTATTTACATTTCTCTCGTACTTCCCCTTCATTGATATTTTGTACTTTTTTCTGTTCCTACGTCTTCCTAACTCCTTTTTATTCTCGTTTTATTTCTTTTATTTTGTCTTTCAGTTGGGGTTCATCTTTGCTTCCCCTATGTTTTCTGATAGATGTTTCCTTTAATACGATATTCCTTTAGTTCGCCTCTACCTCGGTTCTTGTTTCCCCTCCCTGTTTGTGTTTCTCTGTGCTGTTATCTTTGTTATCTTTCATTCTATCTGTAGTGGATGCGTTCTTCATTTTCGTATCCCTTTGGTTCGTGTGTTTGCAGTATTCTCTTTTATTTCTGTATTTTTTTTACTTTTTTTGTGATTTTTATATATATCTCATTTTTAGTTTATTTCTATCTATCTCCTTCATTTCTATTTCATTTCTAACTATCATTATCTTTATCTTTCATTTAATTTTATTTATTCTTCTTATTTTGTCTTCATTTTTATCTCTCATTTTATTTTTATCTCGTTAATTTTTTCTTCATTTCTGTCTATTTCATTTTTATCTCACATCTATCTAGTCTTATATTTAACTTAACTCCTATCTCTAATTTAACCTCATTTTTATCAATCCTTCCTATTCATTCTGTATATATCTTTCTCGCATAATATTATCTCTTATTTCTCTTTATCGGCATCCTCCGTTTTTCTCCATATATACATTCTTTTACATCAATTTTCCGGGATATGTTTTTTCCATGCACGTCTGGGTTATTCGACATCTGGTTTCCTTCTCATCTAATTTATTTTACATTTATTTTCCACCCTTTGCTCACTCGTCTGCCATTTTTTTTTTATCTCCACAAGGTTCCTCGTGTAACCTTTTCTTCTTCGCTACGTTTTCTTTTTCTTTTCCTTATCTCTTCTCTTTCTTCCACATCTGTTTTCCTCCACATTGATTTTATTTTCCTTCATTCGCTCTCAATTCTGCCATTTTTTTTCTGTTGCCACAAGGTTCCTCATGTGTCTTTTTCTTCTTCTCTTCTGCTTCCTCTCCTCCCTTCTGTATCTTTTCTCTTTCCTCCACATCTGTTTTACCGCACATTTATTTTCCACCATTCGCTTCTTATCCTCCCATTTTTTTTTTATTCCACTCGCTTCCTCATGTATCTCCTCTTTTGCTGCTTCTCTTTCCTTCTTTACCTCCTCTTTAACTCACATCCGTTTTCCTCCATACGCCTCCTATCCTGCCATTTTTTTTTCATTTGCACAATTTCTCATTTAATTTTTCTTCTTTTTTTCCCTTTTCTGCCCTCCCCTCATTTCCCATCCCTCTTTTTCCCCGTCTCCTCTTATGTTTCCCTTCAGTTCTCTTCCCCCTGTTTCCCTTCAGTCCTCCCCTGCTTCTGTTCCCTTTTTTTCCCTTTTCACGATTCCTGCTTCCCATTTATGCTTCCCACGTTTCCTCTTTAGTTACTTGTACTTTATGTTCGTTTCTACATCAGTTTCCTTCATTCGCTTCCTACAGTGCCATTTTATTTTAATTTCCACAAGCTGCTTGATGTATTTTTTTCTTTTTTAATAATATTCGCTACAACTCTTCATTCTTCCATATGTTTTCCTCCACGTCTGTTTTTCTTCTTTTCCTCCATTCGCTCTCAATTTTCTCATGTAATTCTTCATCTCCTTCTTTCCTTTTTTTCCCCTTTGCTGCCTCCCCTCTCTCCTCAGCATCTGTTTCCCTCCATTCGCTTCCTATCCTGATATTATTTTTATTTCCACATGTTTTCTCATACAACTCTTCTCATTCCTTATTTCCTTTTCCTTTACCTTATACTTTTTTTTCATATATGTTTTCCTATCCATTTGTTTTATTCCACATTCATATTTTTACCATTCGCTCTCAAACCTGCCATTTTTTTTTTATTTCGACAAGCTTCCTCATTTATCTTCACTGTTGTTTTTGTGTTCTTTACCTCTTCTCCTTCATTCATATCTGTTTTCCTCCACTTTTGCTTTCCTCTTCATTTTTCCTTTACATTTATTTTCCTCCATCCGCTTTCAGTCCAGTCATTCTTTTCCTTTTTCACGCGCTTGCTCATGTAACTCTCCTTCTCCTTCCTTCCTTTTCCCCTCCACTTTTGCTTTCCTTTTCATCTCTTTCCTCTACTTTTATTTTCCTCCCTTCGCTTCCAGTCCTGTCATTCTTTTCCTTTTTGACGCGGTTGCTCATGTAACTCTCCTTCTCCTTCCTTCCTTTTTTCCCTCTCCGACCTCCTCTCCTTTCCAAGTTCCCCGAAGTGTCGTTTTTCCACTTAGTTTTTTCCATTCACGGTTTCTTTTACTTTTTTTTTATCCTCCTGACCCCATTTATCATCAGGTCTCTTTTTTTTTTCTCCCCTTCTCTCTCTCTCTCTCTCTCTCTCTCTCTCTCTCTCTCTCTCTCTCTCTCTCTCTCTCTCTCTCTCTCTCTCTCTCTCTCGCTCTCGCTCTCGCTCCCTCTCTCTCTTCATAGTTCTGGTGCATTAATATTCTAATTCTTCAACCCGTCAACTTTTTTTTTCCTCCTCTTCCTCCTCCTCTTCCTGCTCCCTGCCAGCCAACCCTTTCACTTTCCTCCGGCATTTCCTCCCTTCCTACCTCACAGCTTTTTCTCTTTTCCTCCTGCTCCTTCCTTTCATTTCCCTTCTTCTTTCTTTCGGCCTTTCCTCTTTCTTTTTCTGCATTTCCCTTTCATTTTTTTCTTCAGTCTTTTCTTTCTCTTCCTTCCTTGCTTTTCCTCATTTCTTTAATTTCTTCTACTTTTCTTCCTGCTCTCATTTTTCTTCTACTCTTCCTTCCTCTTAACTCCCTGATTTTCCTCTCTCCTTTCCTCTTGCTTCTTCCTTTCATTTCCTTCCATCCTATCCTTCGTGCTTTTCTTCCTCTTTCCTTTCCTCCTTTCTGATTTTCCTCGCGCTACTCTTCGTTAGGTAATCTGCGTTCTTCCCTTCCCTCTTCTTTCTATAAATTTCCTTCTTGCTTTCTGTGTTCTCATAAGTCGTTATCTTGATTCTGAACCGACGGACGCTTCATATATATCAGATCTTTTTATATACTTTTTTCAGTTATATTCCTTTTTTTCTGTGTTTTTTCTTTAAACTTTTCACCTCATTCACATTTTCCTTCTGTATTTATTTATATTTTCTGCTACAGTGTTCGTTGAGGATTTTCTCGATTCAATTTTGTATTTTTTTCATGTATTTTTCTTTACTCCGTTTTTTCTCCTGTTCCTCCTCTTCCTCCACCTCCGTTTCCTCCTCCTCCTCCTCGCCTTCCTCGCCTTTCTCCGCCTCCTCCTCCTCCTCCTCTACCTTTTCCAACCCCTGCTCCTCCTCCTCCTGCAATTTTCCATCATTACCAAGTTTCCCCCGCAGTTTCCGGATGCTTTTCCTCTTACGTCGGCTAGTTTTCTTGTTTTCCTCCAACTCCCACCACATGTTGTTTCCAGCTCTTCTGTTGCTTGTGCTTCTTCGATTTTGTTCCTTCCTTCTCTTCATCTTTAGCTCCTCATGCTTGTTTCTGCTTTCTACATCAGTTTTCGTGAAGATTTTTGCAATGTTTTTTTCTATGTATATTTTCTCGCTATTTTCCTTGTTAGCAGCTTTTCTTTTTCCCTCTTGTTTCCCTTCCTTTCCCCTGTCTCCTTTTTCCCTTTCCCTTCAGTTTCCTTAGTTCCTCTTTCCCCTGTCTCCCTTTTTCCCTTCCCTCTTCAGTTTCCTTTGTTCCTCTTTCCCCTCATTTCCCATCCCTCTTTTTCCCCGTCTCCTCTTCTGTTTCCCTTCAGTTCCCTTCCCCCTGCTTCCTTTTAGTCCTCTCATGTTTATGTTCCCTTTTTTTTCCCTTTTCTCGATTCCTGTTTCCCGTTTCCTGTTTCCCATGTTTCCTCTTTAGCTACTTGTACTTTTTGTTCGTTTCTACATCAGTTTTCGCAAAGATGTTCTCGTGGTTCTCTTCCTAAACATCTATTCGCAGTATTTCTCTCCTCAGCTGCTTTTTTCTCTCTTTTTCCTCCTCTTTTTTCCCTTCCTCTTTAGTGTGTCATATTTACAATTCTTTATCAGTTTCCACGTAAAGATTTCTATTGTATTTTCCCTCAACAGCTTTTCTTCTTTCCGCTTTCTCTTCTTCCTTTTCCTGCAGTGTTCCCCCTCTGGCGAGTCTTTCCGTGAGTCTCCTAATGCCCTCCAATGCCTCTTACTTCTCTCTCTTCTCTTGTCTTGCCCCTGCTCTACTTACGCACTTTTCGCCTTTTCTCTCCATTTTCCACTCCTACTCATTCTTCTACCATGCTCCCCCTCCCCTTTAGTTCCTTAGTCACTGTTTTCCTTCAGTTCTTCGGCCCTTTCTCCATTAAACTTTCACTGTTCCTTTTATCTCACCCTTCAGTTCCTTTTTTTTCCCTCCATTTCCTCTATCCCTCTTACCGTAAACTTCCACTTCCTCTGTTTTCCTTCCTACTATGTTACTCACCTTGCTCCCCTCAGTTCCTTGGCCCCTCTTCCCCTAATCAATCGTTCCCTTCGTTTGCTTCCTTTCCACTTAATTTCCCCATCCATGTTTACCTTCATTTCCCATGTCTCTGTTCCCCTTTCTTTCCCCCCTTTCCCGGCTCCTGTTTCCCTTTTTCTGCTTTCCATGTTTCCCTTTGTTTCCCCTTTCTCGGCCCCTCTTCCTCTAAATTTCCCATTTTTTGTTACCCCTAACCTTCAGTTCCCCGTTCTCTGCATCCCTTCCCCTTTAGTCTGCCTCCCCTTATCACTGTTTCTTTCCCCCTGTCAGACACAAAGCCACGCCGGGGTCAGGGAGAGGGTGCGAGGCGGGCCGTTTTGCTTTTAATCAACAGGTAATTTAACACGAGGTGAGGCGGAGACAGGAGGAGGAGGAGGAGGAGGAGGAGGAGGAGTGAGAGGAAGAGGGTGAAAGGGGAGGAAAATGGATGGGAGAGCGCGTGGATATGATAGATGGGAGAGGAAGGAAGGGATGGGATAGAGGAGGAGGAGGAGGAGGAAGAGAATGGGAAAAAAAGTGAAGAGGGAAAGTGATATAATAGATTAAGAGAAGATGGCGTCACTATAAACACTTGCCTGCGCCATGACGGGCTGGGGCCGAATACCATCCAGACCCCTCAAGCAAGCCTACCGACGCAATGGGCGGAGACGTAGAAAACATACACACACACACACACACACACACACACACACACACACACACACACACACACACACACACACACACACACACAATCCCTTCCTCACTCCCCCCACACAACCCCCCTCCTCTCCCCCAACCCCACGACCCTTACCCTCCCCCACCCCCAGTTTTCCATACACGTAATGATAAGCGTTTGATGTCTGATTAAGGACGATATATTTTTTTGTCCCAGTGCATGATGGAGCTTCTGTGGCGGCTGATGTGATAGTGCTGATGGAGGCAATGGGGACGCCGCTGTGAAAGGCGCTCGGGGGGCCGTTTAGTCAGGTAATGTGTTCCGTCTGCCATTGATCACCGCTGCATCATCATCATCATCATCATTGTCCTCATTATCACCGTTGTCAGAGTTACCATAATGGGTATTAGAGGCACAAAAGTGTAGTATTATTAGGTATTTGTATTGATTATTTTTAGTGTTTCTTTGTTATATATGGAGTCTTTTGTGGGGTGTTGGTAGGCTTGTTATTGTTATTATTATTATTATTATTATTATTATTATTATTATTATTATTATTATTATTATTATTATTATTATTATTATTATTATTATTATTATTATTATTATTATTATTATTATTATTATTATTATTATTATTATTATTATTACTACTACTACTACTACTACTACTACTACTACTACTGCTGCTGCTATTATTATTGTTATTGTTTCTAGTGTTGCTGTTGTTATTGTTGCTATTCTTATTGATTTTATTGGTATTAGTATTAGTACTGTATCGTACTTTACTGCCTCTACTACTAATAATAATAATAATAATACCGACGTCGCTAGTACCATTATTATTTTTTCCCTTTTGTTTCAGCGCGCAGGTGTATAAAATAGTGTGTGTGTGTGTGTGTGTGTGTGTGTCGGTACGCCCCTTCCACTTCAATGCACGCGTCATGGCGATATGAAGGGGAGACTAGAGGAAAAGGGATGACGGGAGGGGAAAGGATGGGATAGGATTGTGTTTGGTTGGTGAGCGGATTGATGGGGAAGGGAAGGGAAAGGTAGGAAAGAGCCAAAAAGAAATGGGAATAAAAGTGCCTCGAGGCCACGTCCAGCTCCAGCATGTGCTCCAATTATTGACAAAGGTAGAGCAGAACGCGTGATGGGAGAGTACGTAAGGGTGATTTTTGTTCGTTTGGTGGAAGGGAGGCAGGAAAAGGAAATATACTGAAGGGCAGTGAGGAATGGGTTACAACTGTTCTCTGCGTATCACTTGAATCAGTTTGCCCTTTTTTCCTTCTCATTTCCACTGCACTCAGTTCTTCGTCTGCGTTTTTAGTCTACTCCTCGCTAGGGTCTGTTTTTTTTTAATTTCCACTCCTCCTGCTGGCTTTTCTCTGCATAGCACTTGAGTCAGCTTGCTTTTACATATTTTGACATCCGCTGCACTCTTTTCTCGTCTGCTTTTTCGCCTATTCCCTGTGCCTGATTTCTTATTATTCATACTTCTTTTCTCTTGGTGTAATGGGTGTTATGTCAGACACGCAGCATCAGCTCTGGAGGTAGATGTTGTTGCTTTTTAACCAATGGCAGAGAGCAAACATTAGGCACGCTGGAAGAAGGTTGGAGGGAGGAAATACAACCCAAGCTAAGTGTCCTAAGAGTCGAGTGAGGTGAACATGACTTTCAACCCATGACACAATAAACATCACGGAACCACGCTGGATGAAGCTTGCACGTCTAAGAGGCATATTCTTTAACCTTTTGGCGCCCATGCACACACATTTGGCAAGGCTTTCGTAGCAGAGCACATGTGGGTATTTCCATGGGTAGTTTTATGACCCTGGCGGTAGTTTGACGAAGCTTCTGTACCGTGAAAACCTGATTAATCTCTTTTTCGTTTTTTGAAAATAGTTAATGTGACAAAGCGTCTGAATACCGACCTAATATGTTGAGTGAGAGGTCGTGTCACTGCAGAGGAAAGAAGTTTACTGTACCATTATCGCTCCGAGTTGAATTTCCTGCGTTACCATTATCGCTCCGAGTTGAATTTCCTGTGTTACCATTATCGCTCCGAGTTGAATTTCCTGCGTTTCCATTATCGCTCCGAGTTGAATTTCCTGCGTTTCCATTATCGCTCCGAGTTGAATTTCCTGCGTTACCATTATCGCTCCGAGTTGAATTTCATGCGTTACCATTATCGCTCCGAGTTGAATTTCCTGCGTTTCCATTATCGCTCCGAGTTGAATTTCCTGCGTTACCATTATCGCTCCGAGTTGAATTTCCTGCGTTTCCATTATCGCTCCGAGTTGAATTTCCTGCGTTACCATTATCGCTCCGAGTTGAATTTCATGCGTCACCATTATCGCTCCGAGTTGAATTTCATGCGTTACCATTATCGCTCCGAGTTGAATTTCCTGCGTTACCATTATCGCTCCGAGTTGAATTTCCTGCGTTTCCATTATCGCTCCGAGTTGAATTTCCTGCGTTTCCATTATCGCTCCGAGTTGAATTTCTATCGTTTCCATTATCGCTCCGAGTTGAATTTCCTGCGTTTCCATTATCGCTCCGAGTTGAATTTCCTGCGTTTCCATTATCGCTCCGAGTTGAATTTCCTGCGTTTCCATTATCGCTCCGAGTTGAATTTCTATCGTTTCCATTATCGCTCCGAGTTGAATTTCCTGCGTTACCATTATCGCTCCGAGTTGAATTTCCTGCGTTTCCATTATCGCTCCGAGTTGAATTTCTTGCGTTACCATTATCGCTTCGAGTTGAATTTCCTGCGTTACCATTATCGCTCCGAGTTGAATTTCCTGCGTTACCATTATCGCTCCGAGTTGAATTTCCTGCGTTTCCATTATCGCTCCGAGTTGAATTTCTATCGTTACCATTATCGCTTCGAGTTGAATTTCCTGCGTTTCCATTATCGCTTCGAGTTGAATTTCCTGCGTTTCCATTATCGCTTCGAGTTGAATTTCCTGCGTTTCCATTATCGCTTCGAGTTGAATTTCCTGCGTTTCCATTATCGCTTCGAGTTGAATTTCCTGCGTTTCCATTATCGCTCCGAGTTGAATTTCCTGCGTTTCCATTATCGCTTCGAGTTGAATTTCCTGCGTTTCCATTATCGCTCAGAGTTGAATTTCCTGCGTTACTATTATCGCTCCGAGTTGAATTTCCTGCGTTTCCATTATCGCTCAGTTGAATTTCCTGCGTTTCCATTATCGCTCCGAGTTGAATTTCCTGCGTTACTATTATCGCTCCGAGTTGAATTTCCTGCGTTACCATTATCGCTCCGAGTTGAATTTCTTGCGTTACCATTATCGCTCCGAGTTGAATTTCTTGCGTTACCATTATCGCTCCGAGTTGAATTTCCTGCGTTACCATTATCGCTCCGAGTTGAATTTCTTGCGTTACCATTATCGCTCCGAGTTGAATTTCTTGCGTTACCACTATCGCTCCGAGTTGAATTTCCTGCGTTTCCATTATCGCTCCGAGTTGAATTTATCGCTCCGAGTTGAATTTCCTGCGTTTCCATTATCGCTCCGAGTTGAATTTCTTGCGTTACCACTATCGCTCCGAGTTGAATTTCCTGCGTTACCATTATCGCTCCGAGTTGAATTTCCTGCGTTACCATTATCGCTCCGAGTTGAATTTCTTGCGTTACCATTATCGCTCCGAGTTGAATTTCCTGCGTTACCATTATCGCTCCGAGTTGAATTTCCTGCGTTACCATTATCGCTCCGAGTTGAATTTCTTGCGTTACCATTATCGCTCCGAGTTGAATTTCCTGCGTTACCACTATCGCTCCGAGTTGAATTTCTTGCGTTACCACTATCGCTCCGAGTTGAATTTCCTGCGTTACCATTATCGCTCCGAGTTGAATTTCCTGCGTTACCATTATCGCTCCGAGTTGAATTTCCTGCGTTACCATTATCGCTCCGAGTTGAATTTCTTGCGTTACCACTATCGCTCCGAGTTGAATTTCCTGCGTCACCATTATCGCTCCGAGTTGAATTTCCTGCGTTACCATTATCGCTCCGAGTTGAATTTCTTGCGTTACCATTATCGCTCCGAGTTGAATTTCTTGCGTTACCATTATCGCTCCGAGTTGAATTTCTTGCGTTACCATTATCGCTCCGAGTTGAATTTCTTGCGTTACCATTATCGCTCCGAGTTGAATTTCCTGCGTTACCATTATCGCTCCGAGTTGAATTTCTTGCATTACCATTATCGCTCCGAGTTGAATTTCTTGCATTACCATTATCGCTCCGAGTTGAATTTCTTGCATTACCATTATCGCTCCGAGTTGAATTTCTTGCGTTATTACTCGTTCTGCCGTTTCGGAATCTCAGAGTATACCCAATCCACCCACACAAACCTTCCCCCCACACCATCCCCCCTCACACACACCTTACCCCTCACGCCCCCCCCCCCCCCACACATACACACTGCAATCCTTCTTACACACCTTCCCGCCCTTAGTCACCATTTGAACGTTAGACACATTCAGCTTCTTCATTCTCTTCTCCATTTGAAAGTTTTCCCTTGATTTAATTTCCCCCTTCCTACGACTTCAACTCTTTTAAATAGGGAACAAACAGACACCCCAAGAAAGGTTTTTGATCAACCTCTCGTGGCATGATTCTTTTACCGTCCTTCTTTGGTTTATATGCGTAGTGGGCTCTGAGCTCTTTATAACGTTTTTTTGGCCATTAGTTGTCTCCCTTATCGAAACTAATAACTCAACTACGGTAAATGTTAGTCGATGAAGGTGTGGTATTTTACGTCTGCGATCCCGGCGCTTTTTGTTTATGGGAGTAACATATATTACTGCTTTGCGTGTGTCCATTACAACGTCTCCCTTTAAAAACACAACAACAAAAACAACAACAGCTGCCACTGGTAATGTTACTTTTGCGATCCCGATTCCTTCTGTTTATGGGAGTTACGTATTGTGATCTCCTTTTATTAGTGTCTGATTGACCTTTAGAACGTCTCGATTATTAAAAACAAAACCCCATATCCCAACAGCCAGTGGTTATGTTACGTCTGCGAACCCGGTGAACCCAGAACAGGCAGACAGTGACGAGGGAAAGCGTCAATTAGAGCGACGCAACCTAGTCTTTGTGCGGGGCCTCGGGGACCAGCCAGACATGAGTTCCTGATGAGCGAGGCCGCAGACAACAGACGAGACGAGGCGGGACCTTGAGTTCGGCCGCGGCTCAAGGCACAGGTCGCTCGAGTCTAGACTGACGAATGCAAAACCTTCCGCCGCCGTGTTTGTTCTCGGCCTCTCGAAATGAGTATGTTTTCCTTCCTCTGTTCTTCTTCCTCTTGATTTCCTTGTGTTTGTGTTGGATTGTTGTGTTGTTGGCTGATGGAGGGAGGAGAGGGGATCAGGCTGGTGGACGCGGCTGTGCTGGCTGGAGGGTTTCAGGTTTCAAGTTTGATGGACGTGGAAAATTAACACGTAATGGGATGGACGCATCTCCCTCGAGCCACTGTCGTGTTCTCGTTAACAGGCAAGTAAGTCACGTCAGGGCTTGATGAGTGAAAGAGTTTTTAATTACGTGGAGAATCCTGTCTAATTAGTGGCGAGTAGATTTTTGTTAATAGTGTGTAATTGTTTTTCTGGTCATGCAGCTCTTGACTTGAAAAATGCGTGCGATGTTCTGGGGTTATTTGTCTGCCAGATGAGCCCTAGGAAGTGATCAGGGACGACCTTTAGCTATTCTGAGGAGACCCTTTTCTCCTGCCAGAGGGCCTTCAAGACGAAAAATATGTGTCTCAGAGAACATTTATTAGCATCGTATATAAAGCTTGTTTGGTGGTAGATAACGAATTTAAAAATGAAAAGAAGTGGGTGAAATAATTGGATATAAGTGGAAAAAAGGACATTCGGGATGGGGTTGAGTAGTGCTTCAGGTCCGTGTATAGTACTGCGTCTTTATATTATATGTTCTGCGTCCCTATCCCATATCCCAGGTGATTTTGTGTCCCTTATCCGTGGTAGTAATGCGTCCCTATCCTTTATCCCTGGTAGTAGTGTGTCTTGTCCCTACCCCATATCCCTACTGGTTATGTGACCCTATCCCTTATCCCTGGTAGTACCGCGTCCCTATCCACTATTCCTCGGGGTTTTGTGTCCCTAATCCCATGGTAGTACTGCGTCCCCATCCCATATACCTGGTGGTTTCGTGTCCTTATCTATTATCATTGGAGCTACTGTAGCCCTATCCCCCATCCTTGGTAATACTGCGTCCCTATCCATTATCCCTAGTTGTTTTGCGTTCCTGTCTGTGCCTGGTGGTCCTGACCCTCCTGCCCCCTCCAGCGCCGCCACGGGTCGCTGCTCGGGCCGTTGTTAGTGCTGTCGCTGCCGGCTGACACGCGCATTTATGGCCCGACAATTGAGTGACTTTGAGCCGCTGAATATTTGCCGTGACTGTCGATGCCTCGCAGCCCCGCGCCGGCATTGTGTGGCGAACACTTCAAAAGCTGCCCTGAAATGCATCTGCTGTGACGCCGCGCGGAGATATGTCGTGCTTGCGTTTGTGACACTCCCGTTACTCCCACGCGCGCGCGCACATACACGCACCCACCCACCCACACAAAAACACAGACAGACATATAGGACATATAGACAACCACTTACACGCACAGACACACACATACCTACAGGCAAACAGACACAAACAGACGCCCCCCCAACCCACACACACACACAGAGACTCACCGTGCACGTGTAGGGTGACGGGGCGGGACATCTTCTGCTCCGTGTTCACCTGGCACTCGTACACGCCGGAGTCCCGCACCTGGGCGTATCGCACCACCAGCGTCCACTCGTTGCTCCCCTCCGCGTGCACCACCTGGGGAGGAAAAAAATAAATGGAAAAATTGAATAAAAAAAGAGTTAAAGAAGAATAAGAAGAAAATACAAGAAAGAAAAAAGAATGTGGAAAAATAAAATAAAAACAGAGTAAAAGAAGAAAAAGAAGAAAATACAGGAAATAAAACATAATCATAAGTAAAGGTTGAATATAATAATAGAAGAAAAATGTAGAGAGAAAGAAAATAAATATTAGAATAGAACTGAAGTGATTAAGTACTCCATATGAGCTAGTTAATTTTAACCATCATCATCATCACCACCACCATTATCATCATTATCTCTCTTTTTTATTTTGTTCTTTCTAATTTTACTTAAAATTTCATGGTTTTCTTCTCCACTTTGTTTTTTCTTGTATTCTTTTTTTCCCTTTAACTTGCATCCTTTTCCACATTCACCTCCTCCTCCTCCTCCTCCTCATCATCATCATCATCATTATCATCACCATCATCATCATTATCATCATATTTATTCATTACTTGTCCACACAAAGGCCATTCATAAAGTTGTTGTTCTCCTCCTCCTCTCTTTCTGATGTTAGTTCACTCCAAACTGCTCCGGTAAATCTGTTGTCATCATCATTATCATCATTATCCTCATCATCATTATGGCATTACTAGTCCACTGCAAGACAAAGCTCATTCATCGCGTTCTCCTCCTCCTCCTTCTCCTCCTCCTCTCTCTGTCTGATGTTAGTGTATTCCAATCCGCTCCGGCAAATGCTCTTAATATCATCTTTTTACCTGGTCCTCTCTCTCCCCAGACTTATTCTACCATTTTTTAATAGTAGTTTTATTTTAATTTTACTTTCATGGGAGTTTTATTTGAAGGTTTTTATTTTTGGGAGTCTTATCGTAGATTTTGTAATGTTTTTATGTGTGGGGATAGCGTATTGTGGGCCCTTTTTTCGTTAATAATAGCAGTGCGTGTACAGCTGCTGGTCTGCATATTCGTGCCGTAAAAACGAGAGCAAAAAAAGATGAAAAGGTTTGTAATCCCTCGTGTGAAAACTGACACCGGCCTTTTTTTGTTTTTTTGCTCTTGTTAAGCTTTCGCACTGTTCTCTCTCTCTCTCTCTCTCTCTCTCTCTCTCTCTCTCTCTCTCTCTCTCTCTCTCTCTCTCTCTCTCTCTCTCTCTCTCTCTCTCTCTCTCAAAAAATATATATACATGGACAGAAATATGAACGTTTATGAAATAAGGACATTGTAAATTTAGTATAGCTTTTCTTCGTTAAATTTTCTTTCTTCCTGTGATGTAAACTCTTTCATGAAGTATCGAGGCACCTCTTAAGGAAAAAAAAAAAAAAAGGTAGGATGTAAACTTTTTCATGAAAGGGGTATCGAGACTCCTCTTTAGGAAAAAAAAGAAAAGGCTTCCATCTATATTTTTTTGTACAAACATTTTAAGGGCATTTTTTAAATTTTATTTCCTTGTTATTGCTCTAGCTTATTTTTTTTTGTATTACCATATTTTCTTCTATTTTCCTTTTCGTTCGTTTTTTATATTTCCTATTCAGTATCTTAGTTTTTCTTAGTTTTTCTTTTTTCTTTTGTTTCGTTTTTCTCTGTTTAATCAAATTCCACTTCTTTCCATGTTTGTCTTCCCATAACCTGCTTCCTTCAATACCCCAGGAACATGAGCCATAAAACAAAGAACGGCATTGCTACGTTAAGGACATTGGACTCGTGTTTACATTCTCCCAAACAGCGACTCCCCTCTCTCCCTCTTGACATCATTGCATGCGCGCCGCGTCCCCGTGTTGCCCCCAAGCATGTTAAGGCGACACGACACGCTTGCTAACTGACCCTCTCTCTGCCTTGCTGCTCTTCCTCTATTGCCTTGAGGGACAGAACATGCAGCCCGTACCTACCTACCTTACTGCTCTCCTCTGCTGTCTTTCCTGCCGTTGTATATTCACTTTTTTCTTTCTCCTCATCCGCCTTATCCGCTTACCTTACCTTCCCTCCTTTCTGCTCTCTCCTGCTGTCTTTCCTTCTGTAGTATATTCATTTTATTCCTTCTCCTCATCCGGTTCTTTCCTGAATACTTTCTTTATCAATTCCTGACCCAACTTCCTTCCTCTCTTCCTACCTTCTCTTTTTGTTTCAACCTATAGTAAATATTTTTTCCGTTCTTTTCTTTCGTTTATCTTTCTTTTTTTCCTTCTTTTTTATTCGTTTCCTCGTTTTTTTTCCTTCCATATTTATTTTCTTCCGTTTTGCCTTCTTCCCTCATTCTTTCATTTTCCTTCCTTCCTTCCTTCCTTCCTTCCTTTCTGCCTTTCTTCTTTCTTTCCTTCCTTCCTTTCTCCCGCAATAACATCCTTCCATCATTCACCTTTCATTCTTTCATTCTTCATCCACTGTATTCCTATCTTGTTCTTTTCATCCCCTTCGGAATTTTCTTTCAATTTTCACTTTGGGTTCGCCTCGTCCTGCTCTGACACACACACACACACACACACACACACACACACACACAGTACCCAGAAGTCGGCTAACGAGTTCCAAATGCAATCACATGGAGGGCTCTTGCAGGCGATTACGAGTCCAGCACGTGATCAGGACGTGGCAAATCACACACACACATACACGCACCTGGAAACGCTGGTCCGCGGAGTAGGTGTGGTGGCCGACGGTGAGGATGTGCAGGTCTCGCCGCCTCAGCCACGTTACCTGCGGGAGAGGGAAGGGGGAGGCGCGTGAGGTGAGGGAGAAACAATGAAGACGAAAGGAAAGGGAGGGATGGATTTTACAGAAGGGGGAGATAGATTGTACGGAAGGGGGAGATAGATTGTACGGAAGGGGAAGATAAAAGAGTAATTTTACTAGTGGTAGGAGGAGGAGGAGAAGGAGGACGAGGACGTAAGTAATATCAATAGTAATATCAGGAGGGGTAGGAGATAAGTGATAAAAGTATAAGGAGAGGGTGGAGGAGAGGTAGGTTTTTCATACAATAATTTAGGTAGTGCAGAAGACTCCATTACTTGATTATAGAATATGCGTTTTTTTGTAATGATGAAAAAAGCCAAAATGATGATGACTACTAATAAGAGAAAGCGTAATAAGAAGATGAGGTTATATAAATGTCATATAAAAATACATAAAAAAACTTAGAAAAAGAATATACGAGGTAACTGGCGTTCTTTAGTGCAGTGGAAACAGAGAACTATTGCAAACGATTCCTGGTACACTGCATAAGACCCTGCCCATACCCTTGTGTCGAGGTTAGCACGGAAAAAAAAAAGACAACCCTTTACTGCAAAAAAATTAGACACACGAACATATGCGTCAAGGTCATAGATAAAAAAAAAAAAGACCTGGGAACATAAACGTTGAAGTCGAGAGAAAAAAACTGGGCAAACTATGTGATTAAGTCGTATAGAGGAATTAGGTGAGCTTGTGCGTCACGATCATAGAGAGAGAAAATTAGACTCGGGAACATGCGTTAAAGTCAAAGGGAGAGAAAATTGGGCAAACTAATATGTGCTTATGTCATATGGAGAAAATTAGAAGGTGAGCATAATGCGTCAAGGTCATACGGAGGAAATTAAACGGATTGAAATATGTGTTCCAGTCTTACGGGAAAAAAATGACAGATATAATGTGTTTGTCATACAGAGAAACTTGAACTGGTGAAAGTATGTGTTTAATTCATACAGAAAAGAAGAGAAATGAAAAATGTGTTCAAGTCATACGAAGAACATTATATAGACGAACAGATGAGTTTAGGTTATAGGAAAATAAATAAACACTCGAATATATTATGCATTTAGGTCATACGGATACAATTAATGAGTAGAAGTATGGAGTAAGGAGTAAAAGTAAGTAAAGTAAGTATGGAGTAAAGTGTGTGTAAATCATACGGGAGGCAAAACTAGAAGGAAATTGTGTTCAGCTTATACGGAAAAAAATTGACAAATGATAATATGCGTTTACTTGGTATGTGAAAGAAAAGATACAGATGAAAATATACGTCTAAATAACACTGAGAAAAGCAAAATAAATAAAAATATGCTGTTAAATCAAATGAGAAAGAATAGACGGATGGAAATATACATCTTAAATAATACCGAAAAATAATAATGAATAACACTGAGAAAATTAGAAAGACAAACATATGCCTTTAGGTCGTTGAGCATACTGAGGGAATTAAAACAGGCGAACTTTGCTGCAAAAACTACGTGACGTCTTGAGAGGGAGATTAAATGTCTGCATGGAAATGTGTGTGTGGAGGAAAGGGAACGTGCGGGGCTCAAAGAACGGGTGCAGGGAGAGAGAGAGAGAGAGAGAGAGAGAGAGAGAGAGAGAGGAGAGGAGAGGAGAGGAGAGGAGAGACAGACAGACACATGCACAAATTCACACCAACACCCCCTCAACTTCCCCCCCCGCCTTTCAAGCCCCCTTTTTACCCCTTCCCACGCACACATTTACCGTTCACCCCCCTCTACTTTTTTCACCCCTTAGCCCTTCACACTTCACCCCTACTCTCCCCTTCTTCACCCATCACCCTCACGCACCCTCTCTAATACACACAAAAAAACACCCCCTCTCCCACTGCACACCCCCTTTTCAGCCCCCCTTCCCCTCCACTCTTCACTCCCCCTCCCCCCTTTACCTATCCCTTTTTCCCCTTTTATCACACCTCACATCTCCTCTTAACACACAAACTAAAGGAAAAAAAAAAAAAAAACCCTCGCACCAAACAGCCAAACAATGTGAAGGCTAGACAACCGTTTGGCTTCCTTCCTTCATTCCATTCCGCGCCGAGACACGAGACACGAAGACCGCCTGCCTTTACGCTCTCATTCTACGCCTCGAGTGTTTCCAGCGATGCCGTTTTAAGGATAAAGGGAGGGAGGTGAAAGGCGGAGGGAAGTGAAGGTGGGAAGTAGACTGAGGGAGTGCAAGGGGGGAGATCAGTTTCTTGACGGTGAAAGAGATTAACAGAGGAGATTAAAGAGGAGAAGGGGTTGGTGTGAGGAAGTTTAAAGGGATTTTGAAGCTGGGGTTAAGGGTAAAAGGAAGTAAGGTAATCGAGTAACTTTTTAATGATGGGAAGATCAACATAATGGTTTTAGAATAGTTGCTAAGGGTAGGGGAGAGTTGGGATGGACGAAAGATGTATGAAATGAGTTAGAGGGAGAGGTGAGAATGCAGTTAGCAAATAAAGGATATAGGCAGCGTAAATGAATGAAGAAATATGTACATAGTAAACTCGACAGAGGAAAGGGAAAGAAATGCAAGACAGAAAACTGAAAAAAAAAATAGAGGCTGAACTGAGTAGGATTAGATTGTAAGCAAGAGAAACTTTATAAATGAAAGGAAAACTGTAAATAGACGGATGAAGAAAGATATTTAGTAAGATCATATAGGAAAGACACAGAGATGCAAATCGAAAAAATGAAGAAAAAATATAGACAGAAGTGGATAGAATTATATTAAAAACAAGAGATGATACTCAGATGAAGTACTCTATTCTAACCATCAACCTCTATGTCCTCCCCTGCCACAGCCTCCAAAGTCACCAGCATTGTTTTCTTGGTCAATAATCAGCTGGACATTCTTTTTAGCTACTCTATTCTAACCATCAACCTCTATTTCCTTTTCTTCCCCAGCCTCCAAGTCTCCCGAACCTAGAAAAAATAAATTCAAAACAAAGCAGAACTAAAGAATAATAGAATGAATGTATGCACAGATCAATTAAATAATAACAAGGGATATTAGAACAGAATGACCAAAGGAGTGGAATTGGCAGTACTAAATGGAGACAGGAAGGAGAGGAGAGATGTAATTGCAGAGAATGGGTGACTGTGATGGAGAAGGAGGAGGAGGGGGAGGAGGAGGAGGAAGAGGAGGAAGAGGATGGAGATGAAGATCGAGGAGGATGTGAGCTTGTATGGAGTTGTCAAACCAGGTTATTCAATTTCCAGGAACGGTCTTGAAACAGGTAACTGGGGCGATTTAGTGATATAGGTACATGTGTGTGTGTGTGTGTGTGAGAGAGAGAGAGAGAGAGAGAGAGAGAGAGAGAGAGAGAGAGAGAGAGAGAGAATCAGACATACAGACAGACCCTCCCCATCATCAGTACAATCACTATTAATATTTTCCAATTGAACCCTTTTTTCCTCAATGAGTCATATTATTATTGGCTGCACTCTCGCCCTGATGAACCCAATTCGGCGCTCACTCGGCGAACCGTTAATGACACCGGGAGTAATTGAGGGTTCAGCCAATATTAATACCGCTAAAAGCTACACGGAGCTTTATTTAAATAGGAGTCAGTTCTGGGGGTCGATTCTGATATCCTATTCTATTACTCCCTTGCTGAACGTCCTGAACACCTACGATACAGAGAGAGAGAGAGAGAGAGAGAGAGAGAGAGAGAGAGAGAGAGAGAGAGAGAGAGAGAGAGAGAGGAAAACTGATCAGAAAACAAGAAGGAGAAGGAGGAGGAAGAAAGAAGGAAGGGGACGAGATGATTAGGATGGGAAAATGATGTTGGAAGAAAGGTATGAGAGAGAGAGAGAGAGAGAGAGAGAGAGAGAGAGAGAGAGAGAGAGAGAGAGAGCGGTGGGCGATGAATAACAGGTCGCTTGTATAACTGTCTCCGGGCGCTTAAGAAGAAGAAGAAGGAGGAGGAGGAGGAGTTGGAGGAGTGGAATTAAAGAAGTAGAATGAAGAACAAGGCAGAAAAGATGAATAAAATAGATGAAGAGGAGGAAAAGGAGGCAAAAAGAGAGGGAAAAAAAGGTTTAGAAGGAAAGAAAGGAGGAAGAGAAGGTGAAAGTAAGAGGTAAAAGATGATGAAGAGGAATATGTAAGAAAAGATAAAGATAAAAGAAGATGAAGAGGAGGAGGAGGAACAGGAAGAAGAGGAGGAGGAGGAGGTAAAAAGAGAGGGTGAAAAAGGTTTAGAAGGAGAGAAAGGAGGAAGAGAAGGTGAAAGTAAGAGGTAAAAGATGATGATGAGGAAGAGGGTGAAGGTGAAGATGAAAGAAGATGGAGAGAAGTAGGAGGAACAAGAAGAAGAGGAGAAGGAGGCAAAAAGAGAAGGGGAAAGATTTAGAAGGAGAGAAAGGAGGAAGAGAAGATGAAAGTAAGAGATAAAAGATGAAGAAGAGGAACATGTAGAAGATGAAGATAAAAGAAGATGAAGAGGAGGAGGAGGAACAGGAAGAAGAAGAGGAGGAGGAGGCACAAAGAGAGGGTGAAATTGGTTGAGAAGAAGAGAAAGGAGGAAGAGAAGGTGAAAGTAAGAGATAAAAGATGATGAAAAGGAACATGTAGAAGATGAAGATAAAAGAAGATGAAAAGGAGAAAGAGGAACAGGAAGAAGAAGAGGAGGAGGAGGAGACGTTAACTCAGGGAATTAATCAAAGGTCTTGCTAAGTTGTTTTTGGTTAAGTTTCCTCTTCAGATTTTAGGTGTTGATGACCCGAGCGATGAGTTGTGTTATTGATGAAGTTGTTAACCTATTATGTTCACCTGTCTGGCTCCTTTTATTTCTTCTTTCATTACTATTTGTTTTTTATTCCTTTTTTTTCTTTTGATCATTCTTGCATATCCCTCAGCCTCCCTTTCCATCCATTTTTCCTTTCCTTTCCGTCTTTCCCAATTATGTCTTTCTTTCTTCCTTTTTCCCTTTATCTCCTCTCCTTTTTATCTCCATCCTTCTTTCCTTCCCTTTCTTTCCTTCGCATCCGTCCTTATTTCCTTACCCTCATATCCTTTCCTCCTTATTTCCCTAATTTTCTCCCTCTTCTCCTTCCCTCCTTCCCTTTTCCCCTCTTTCTTTCCCTTTTCTCTCCCTCCATTCTTTCTCCCTTTTTCCCTTCCTTCAATATGACCCAAAGATGGAAGGGAGAAGGAAGATAAGCTTATCTCCTTCCTTCCTTTCTTCCTTCTTCCCTTTATCTCTTTTCCTTTTTATCCCCATCCCTCTTTCCTTCCCTTTCCTTTCTTTCCTTCGCATATCTTCCTTCCCTTCCGTCCTTCTTTCCTTTCCCTCATCTCCTGTCCTTCATATCCTTTCCTCCTTATTTTCTCCCTCATCTCCTTCCCTCCTTCCTTTTCCCTCCCTTTCTTTCCCTTTTGTCTCCCTCCATTCTTTCTTCCTTCTTCCCTTCCTTCAATATGACTCAAAGATGAAAAGGAGAAGGAAGAGGAGCTGTCAGAAGATGCGCAGAACTTTCCTTTTATGGGGCTTCTGGCGTGAGACGTTTGCGACTTTGATTTACCCGTGAACTCTCCTCGCACACTTTGCCCAATGGAAAACTTTATACATTGGCGCGAGGGAGTGCATTATGTGGCCCCGAGTGACAGACTGAAGGGTATGAGAAGTGATGGTGATGGTGGTGGATGTGTGGTGACGGTGGTGGTAGTGGTTGTGGTGGTGGATCATACCCTCATCACCTATCTCTACACCAAACACCGCCCGCCGAACACCACTTGACTCACTGCAGAACAAAAGGAAGCTCACGAAAGTCCCTCCCATTTCTCTCTCTCTCTCTCTCTCTCTCTCTCTCTCTCTCTCTCTCTCTCTCTCTCTCTCTCTCTCTCTCTCTCTCTCTCTCTCTCTTTTCCTCGTTCTCTTTCATTCTCTCTCTTCCTCGTTCTTTTTCATTCTCTCTCCCTCCCTCTATCTATCTATCTATCTGTCTATCTATCTCCCTTCTCACTTCCCACCACAGTTTTTTCTCAATCTTTTTTTTTTTTTTTCGCGTCTTTTTTTCCATCTCGTCCTTTCAAGAAATGTTTCCTCCTCGGTGTTTCTCGCTGCATCGGTTCACCTCTCTTTTCTCTCCTCTTTTTTCCCCCCGCGCTCCTGTACGTACGTCTTCCACGAGTGTGTGTTTTAAGTAAAGGTATTGAGCTACACTTTCTGTATCCATGGCTTGGCTCAGTTGCCTGCCAGTTTACAGAGTTTTTTCGTGGCTGGGGGAGAGAGAGAGAGAGAGAGAGAGAGAGAGAGAGAGAGAGAGAGAGAGAGAGAGAGAGAGAGAGAGAATAGGGAATGGGTGAATCTCGGGGGCAAAGGTTTCGAGGCGTTGTGTTGTTGTATTTCTTTACTTCTTTCGTAGTCTCTTTGCTTGAGTTTTCTTTACCTGTTTTTCTTTTACGGGTTTTTGTGTGTTGATGTTTTGCTGGTGATCCTTACATAGCGATCTCATTAGCGTTTCATGTTAAAATGTTTTCCTCTTGCGTTCCCTCGTATTGTTTTTTTAAGCTGGAGTTGTTTTTATTTGCTGTATTTTTTTTTCTTTTTTGCTGTTAATCCTTGTATACTGTTCTCATTAGCGTCTTTTCTGCTTCTTCTTAGATATTTAACTCTAATTGCCTTCATCTTTTTTTTCTTACGTGTTTTTAAGCTTGTTTTTATTTGCTGTTATTTTTTGCATTTTGGGGTTGTGTTTTTTTTTTTTTGTCTTGCTGTTAATCCTTGTATACTGTTCTCGGTAGCGTCTCCTGTGTTTTACTTTTTGCTTCCTCTTAGATATTTAACTGAAATTGCCTTCATCTTTTTTTTTTCTTACGTGTTTAAGGTTTTTATGTTTTTCTATTTTACCGTTGATCCTTATTTTCCATTCATATTAGTAATGAAAAGGCTCTCTTCTTATCTTACATACTTCCCGGGACAGTGTTTTAAGCTCTTTGTTATATTTTTCTTTCTCTGATTGTCGAACCTTGTCTCTTCCCGTTGATGTCTACGTGTTTTCTGGTCATATAAGTACATATTTTGCCGCTTTTGTGTGATGCCATTTCTCCTAATTTTTCCAACTTTTTCTCAGGTTTGTAGTTGTGGCTCTTGTTTTTGTTTTCCATTTTTCCCATAAGGTTTGGAGTTTTGACTTTCGTATTGTTTCTCCATTCTTTTTTCTCTCAGGTTTGTAGTCGGGGCTTTCCTTTTTCTTCCCGTTGATCTACATTTCCCATTCTCACGAGTATTCTGCAGCTTTGTTTGTTTTTTCCCGGCGCGTGAGTGCCTCGATCTGTCTTGGGAGTCGAAAACCAAATTTCCTGCCTCGGCGTTGCGGTGGAATATAGGGACGAAGTAAAGGTGTGTGTGCTTGATGCTGGCCTGACTTCCCGCGGCGGCTACATGCACGGAGTCGAACGTAGAGGCAAGGCGCCCTATTCTTCACCATACACCCACGCCGTCCATCGTTACAGCGAAAGGAAGGGTAAAGTAGACCTTATACAAAATCGTTTTTTTTTTTATTTGCCATGGAGATGCTTCCAGAGGCATAAAAAAATATAACTACGTGAAATAAAACAGGCGTCCTTCTCACTGTACAGTCACACCGCCCATCGTTACAGCGAAAGGAAGGGTAAAATGCACCTTATAAAAAATAGGTATTAAACGTTAAAGTCGAAAATAGGTAAAACGTATTAATGGAAAGAGACCATAACTCATATCAGACGCATTTCAGCTCACTGGGGCTCAAAAGTTAATAAAGCCACTTATCATAACGGGTAAATCAGCCACACTATTCAATATATGTAAAAAAAAAACTATGCAAAGGTCCTAAATAGAAACCCCGCATTCATCGCCTCAGCGATATTAGGCCGTATATAAACTCCCGCGCTGATAAAGTACCAAAGGACAAAGTTGACCTGATTAAAATTCGCTGAAAGGCCACTCCATAAAATCAGTGGCGACGCCTGCACCATGGAAGGAATATGTATGGCGTGTGTATGTATAACGGACTCTTTCTGACGACTTGTTAGTGTACTAAATGTACTAAATAGTAGCCGGAAGGAAGTGGTGGGGAGTGGCCAGCGCGCGGCGCGGCGTCCAGGAGACAGGTCGTGCCCGCCCGCCGATACAAGCAAGCTGCCAATTTTTCAGCCACCGCCGAGTGTCCTAAGACTACCCACATGCTGTCCTGAAGACCATCTATAAGCCCGGACTCTAGATTCTCCCCCAAAAATAATATAAAAAATGAGCTACGGGTGGCAGCATGAGCCAGGCTAGATGGCGCCACTATAAACACTTGCCTGCGCCAAAACGGGCTGTGACCGACCACCAGGAACCACCAAGAAGGCCTACCGGTGCCACAGGCGCAACAAACAAACAAAAAACAAACAAAAAATTAGCCACTCCAAGGTAGTACCCCATTCCCCTAACGCTCTTGCATGTTATATAAATAAATCTCAAGGCCTCTATTCATTCGTCTTGCCCGGAGGAATAACAAAAATAGTAACCCAGCCCTTCTTAAATAGTAACCTAGCCCTTCTTAAATAGTAACCTAGCCCTTCTTAAATAGTAACCTAGCCCTTCTTAAATAGTAACCTAGCCCTTCTTAAATAGTAACCTAGCCCTTCTTAAATAGTAACCTAGCCCTTCTTATATAGTATCCTAACACCTCTTTTAACCCTATTCCCCTCACGCCCCCACACACTACCTTACATAAATAAGTCTCAAGGCCTCTATTCATTCGTCTTGGCCCGAGGGAATAACAAGGGGCGCTTTGTTTTCCCGGCGGCCGTCCAGTCAATACGGGCAGGGGGCGAGTAACCGCTCCTGGAAGTGATGCACGGCTCGATGCGGGCGTTAGGATGATTCATGGCTCCGGAGTGTTATATAGTGGTGTTTATGGCGCTCCTGTTTTTTACGTTCTAGTGGATTTTTTTTTTATGCAAAGAAGTGAGAGCAAAGGATAAATATATTAGGAAAGAGTCTGATAACACGATGCTCCTATAAAAAGAATATAGATGATGAAAGAAGAAAAAATGAGAGTCGGAAAAAAATATAAGAGAGGATAGAAAGCAAGCCCAAAACAAGACCACGTAGAAAAGAAAATTCCCGTAACACGATGCTCTTATGTAAATGGAGAGATGCGTAAAAAGAAAAAGAAAAACAAAAACAAAAAAGAATAGAAGAACAACATACAAAGAATGCAACATAAATAAGGAACGAGTCGGGTAACGTGAGGTTAAGAAAGTATAAAAGATTAAAAAAGAAAACAGTAGAGAATAGGAAGGAATAGTAAATGATAGAGGATAGTAAGGGGGGAGAGGGGGGAGTGGTGGGCCTAGTGTTGGGGGCTCTTGAAGACTTGAGGTTGTCTAAAGGGGGGCAGGGAAAGGGGGTAGTGGTAGGTCATATGTTTGTGGAAGAGGTCCAGAAAATGTGTGTTGAGAGGATGAGGAACCGTGTGCGTGTGTATGTGTGTGTGTGTGTGTGTGTGTGTGTGTGTGTGTGTGTGTGTGTGTGTGTGTGTGCGTGTGTGTGTGTGTGTGTGTGTGTGTGTGTGTGTGTGTGAAGGGGAAGACGTTGCGATGTATGTATAGGTTGAGAAGTTGAGGGTATTATGTTAAGTGTTGCGTGAGGTGCTCTGTGTATCAGTGTGCGCGGGGGTGGGTGGTAAGAGAAGGTGGTGGGATGTATAGTTTGAGGAGTCGCGTATAAGTTTCCACATTTTCCTTGGGTGAGGCGTCGCGTGGAGGCTGCATCGGAACAGCTGGCGCGGCGAGACTGGCGGTGGGGTAGGATTTCTTTTTCCTGAGGCTAAGATCAATATCACTAAGGGGGGAAGGGATATGTGGCGGCGTGTAGGAGGCTGCGATGGCCTTAAACACATGAACGTAAGGTTGCTACGAGATGCTTGTGGCGAGTCAGAGTGGTACTTAGCATCACCCTTTGAACTGGAGAGGGTTGGGATTTTATTTACAGTAATGGATAGGATAAAAAAAATCCGTCGGTGCTGCTCCTAAAAATAGTTGATATAGTAGTCGAAAGGAGGTCCAAATTGCATAGACAGGTAGCTGGAGGAAATACAGACAAAGGAAGGCTGTGATATAATAATGGGATAGAGTTAGCATCATACTTTAATTTTTGTGATGGTGGTGGATATTGCAGCATACAAGAGAGAGAGAGAGAGAGAGAGAGAGAGAGAGAGAGAGAGAGAGAGAGAGAGAGAGAGAGAGAGAGAGAGAGAGAGGGGTGGGGGTAAGGGAGTGGGAAGAAGAAACGGTTAGAATCGGAAAAGTTGAACAGAAAACAATAAGGAAAAAAATAGTATTCCATTAGAGAGAGAGAGAGAGAGAGAGAGAGAGAGAGAGAGAGAGAGAGAGAGAGAGAGAGAGAGAGAGAGAGAGAGAGAGAGAGAGAGAGAGAGAGAGATCCAGGTATGTATTCTCACTTTCAAACACTTACCAAGGCCGCAAAGAAGACGAGTCGAGTTCTCATGAGTTCCCGTCACGTTCATGGTGCAGAAGCCTTGTCAAACTATTACTAGGCTCATAAAACAACCCTTGGAAATACCCGCTATAACCCCTACCAAAGCCTTACTAAATTATGTGTGTGTAAGCCTCGATTTGTTGAAAATACGGGCCATTGCTTCATCCTCTAAGTCTGGCGTGGGTGGTGTATGCTGCAATATGCTTAATCCTGTGTACTTGTGGCGGGAGAAGGGTTAGAGAGAGTTAGTATAATTGTATAGCTGGTCGTGGTTAGTGGATGTTGCAATAAGCTCAATCCTGAGGTAGTTGAGCAGGGATATGAGTCCGGGGAATTTGTTAACATCCTCTTGTGTGTGTGTGTGGGTGGGTGGTTGGTTGGTTGGGCGGGTGAAAACTGTGATGCGACCTTAATTGTGTAGTACTTAAGGCAGATGAGGAGTCCGGGAAAGGTTAGAGGTCTGTAAGTTTGGCGTAGGTGGTGAAATTTACAACACACCTATTCTTAATTATGATTTTACTTACGTTGATTTTCTTGTAATGTTTTTTTTTGGGATGAATTAACTGACCTAGATAGATAGATAAAGAGCTATATAGATAGATGATTATAGATAGATAGATAGATATAGATATATAGATAGATGAATGAATGGATGGATAGATTTTGCTTAAGTTGGTTTTCTTGCAATGATTTTTTGGGGGGATAGATTTACTGACGTTTTATTCCGATCCACTTTCAATTTCCTTTTCCTCATTTCTAGTATATATTTTTCTTTTACCTTTTCTAATTTATTTCTTTGGTCGTATTTTGTTTGTTGGCTTTCTTGTTTTCTTTTGTATTTTTTTTTTTTTTGTGGATGGATTAACTGGCGTACCATTCCCGGTTCACTCTCCTATTCCCTTCCCTCATTTCTAGTTTACTTCTTTCTTTTACCTCTTTAGCCTTACGTCATTTTTATTCCTGCCTTTGCTTGCTGTCTTTGCTGTTTGACTTTCCTGTAATGTAATTTTTCTGGGGGGTGAACTAACTGACCTTTTATTTCCGGTCCAATTTCATATTCCTTCTCCCCATCTTTATTACATTTATTCTTTTAACCCTTCTTCTTTTATATTCCTGCCTTTTGTTTGCTTTCTTTCCGGTTCTTGTTTCCTGTTGGTTTAAAACAAGAAAGCAACCCAAACCGCCTGTAGTATATACCTGGGCATAGTTATTTGGGTACAAATTCAATTCCTGTTCCTGTGTGAACGTTGAATGTCGTCAGGTGCAAACACTCGACTCGGTTCGTCCGTTGAGTAACTTTCTATTCAGTAACTTCATTTCATCTTGTACTTTGAAAACTCGATCAGTGGGAAGAGGAAACGTTGATTCATTAGGGAGAGAGAGCGAAGTGAGACTTTAACATTTCGGTCTCCCTTCAGTCTCTCTTTTACGACAGCGAAGAAATATGATGGAAAATGAGAAGGAAAAATAGACAGATAGATATAGATAGGTATGTACGTATGTATGTATGTAGTTAGGTAGATAGATAGGTAAATATATTCATAGATAAATGGATCGAGAGAGAGAGAGAGAGAGAGAGAGAGAGAGAGAGAGAGAGAGAGAGAGAGAGAGAGAGAGAGAGAGAGAGAGAGAGAGAGAGAGAGAGAGAGAGAGAGAGAACAATTTTCCTTTGGTGGCTGATAACCGTGACATGTGGAGGACTCGCTCGAACACACGCGATCAGCCTTTCCTGTTCGGCTAAATGGAAAGTTATTTTGATTACATTTCGCTCAGGTGGACAGCGAGGCAACGAGGCAGGTGGGGAGGCCGAGGCGTGAAGAACCTTACACAGATATTATTGACATTTGTTTTAATTAGATTTTTGTTTAAAGGTGATAAAGATATTGGTCTGATGTGAAGGATGAAACACTAGTGGCCTTTTTGTTGTAGCAGGCGTTTCGATTTCCGTATATTCTGTCTGTTTTCTCTGCTTTTCTCTCTGGACTTTCACCCAGCCTCATTCAGTACAAGACAAGCATTAGTTAAAGTATGGGACGGTCCACTTTCCACTGTATCAACACACACTGCAGTCCGTTTCCTTTTCTCCGTCTTCTTGTCTTTCACTCAACACTCACTCAACACCAGGCAAGCATTAGTTAAAGTATGGGATGGGCTGCTTCATCCTCTACTAAGTTACCCACATTGCAGTCCGCTTTGTGTTCTGCCTTTTTCTGTCTTTCACTCAACACTCATTCAACACCAGACAAGCATTAGTTAAAGTATGGAACGGGCTGCCTCGCCCTCTACTAACTTACCCACATTGCAGTCCGTTCCATTTTCTGCCTTTTCTGTATGATTTTTATGTTTTCTGTCTATACTTTCACTTGACAGTTTCATTTAACAAAAGACAATCGTTCGTTAGAATATGGGATGGACTTCTTTACCCTTTACTTCCAATTAGTTACGTCTTCGGCATTTTTCCATTTATTTTCCGTGGTTTTAATGTCTTTCTCTCAACACTCATTTAACACCAGACAAGCATTCGTTAAAATATGGTATGCACTACTTCACTCTCTACTTCCAAACCTACAGTGCAGTTAGCTACGTTTTATGCGCTTTTCTGTTAGATAGGTAAAGATAGATAGATAGATATAGATAGATAAATGGATAGGTAAAGCTATTGATCGATATATAGATAGAGATAGATAAATATAGGTAAACGGATAGATGAATGTACACGAACCAGTTTTATCGATCACGAGGATTTTTTTAATTACATTGCAACGTAAAGCCCATGAGACAAAAATGGTGATGTCTAGCTTGATATTCCTCTCGGCCAACCCTTTTTTATCGATTATCATGACATTCTTATCACACTACAAAGCTCATTCTTCATAAACTAATAGGAAGGTAACTTTCTATTTGTCCAACCTCTTTTGTCAATCATCATTCCTATTTTTTTTATTACACTTCAAGATATAAGGCAACAAAGTAAAGTTCATATACCATTGGCACGAAGGAATGCTAAATTTGTTTCTGCCTGACCTCTTTATCACCGTTCATGTTTTCGTACAAGATTAATCCCTTGACTGCGGATTTCCTACAAGAAGACCACCAAGCTACAGGAATGGAACAAAAAGTGGCTGCTACAATTCAATGAAGAAAAATGTAGTCATGCACCTAGGGAGGGGATATCCAGCATACCAATACCACATGGGAAACACTCCACTATCCACCACAGAGACAGGGAGAGACCTGGGAGTACGTGTTAACAGGCTACCAGTGAAGGCCAAATCCGTACCAATCGCAGCAGACGGGTTAAAAACAAACAAGCCAAACCTCATGTACCAAGGAGGAATGAGGCAAGGAGGACTGTCGATTTTTTTTTTTATCGGATGACCTCCTCCATAGATCACCGTGCATGCTTTATTACACTACAAGATATGAAACAACAAAGTAAACCTCATATATCTTAGGCAAAGGGGGTGGGGGGTGATATTGATTTATCTTATCGGCCAACCTGTTTACCGTTCTTGGATGGCGGCAGTATTTGAAGATTAGCTCCCCCAAAAATGAATGGTCTATATAAAGTCACTGCCAACCTTAGGACCGCAGTGAATATAGTTACGCCGCATAAGAGGTGTTTTAAGTATCGTCTTTATATAGATTCTACCGCAGTCTGGAAGTGTTGTTATATTTCTGCCATACAAAACTGACTGACTGAATTCTGGACCGTCTGTATAGAGTTCCTCCGCCGTCTGATGGTTAATACACCTCAAGATAATAAAACAGCAAAGCAAACTTCATGTATCATAAGTAAGGAGGAACGCTGACTATCCTATTGACCAGCCTAGTTTACCGATCTCTCCGCATGTTTTATTACACTCATGCTTCGCCACAAGGAAACACAGTAACTATTCATTGCAGTGTTCCTCGACGTTATCCGGCCGCCGACAGCTCCGTTAGGCCGCGGCATCGACAGCTGTTACTGGGGGAGTTATGCACGCGTGGAGCTTACGAGGTGGGCTTAGCTGACGTGTGTGGTGGAGGTGGATTGTGGTGAAGGTGCGTGGTGGTGAAGGTGGAAGGAGGTCAGCAGTGTGGTGGTGGAAGTGGGTGGTGGTGAAGGTGGAATTTAAAGGGTTGCATCGCGTGGCAAAAGTCGGTGAGGTTATTTTCGTCATCCAAGGTTTTAGTGTTGCTTGCGTGGCTATCTTCAGCATCATTAAAGACGGTGTTGTTTTTCAGTTATCTTTAGCTGTATATACTTCTTCCAAGGAGTAGGAAGGAGGACGGAGTGTGAGACAAGATTTATTAGCGTCTTCCTCTTGTGTATATAAATGTTAATGAAGTTTATGGTATCTTTTATCATACGACCTTACCTTTAATTAACCTGTATCTATTTCTTCCAAAGCGTAGGAAGGAGGACAGAGTGTGAGACAAGATTTATTAGCGTCTACCTCTTGTGTATATAAATGTTAATGAAGTTTATGCTATTTTTTTTTCTCATACGACCTTACCTTTTATTTTCTTTAAGGCGTTGGAGAGAGGTTGTACAGAGTGTGAGGCAAAATTTATAAGGCTCCTCATTTAGTGTATAAGGATGTTACAATGAAGTTAATGCTATTTTTTTTCTTAATCGACTTTAGCCGTGTTCAAAATGATGAGTTTCTTGTCGGTCATCGAGTTTCATTATCGTTTACAGGTTGATTAGTTTTCCAGTCATCCCCAGTTTCATTTTCCTCTATTGGATCCCTTCGATTATTCTCAGCGCAGTAAAGGAAGCAGCTCAAGGGCAAACAAGAAAAAAAATAGTTGAGGGACAAATCGCTGAAAAATAATTGATAGATAGATATAGATAGGTAGGAAGAAGGTTGTTAAGTAGATAGATAGATAGATAGACAGGTAAATAGATAGATACATAGATAAATGGATAGGTAAAAGAGGAAAAAAAATCCCGCTAAGAAAATAAACCTGATCTAGTTTTAAAAGTGTAAGAAAAATTAAAGCGAAATATTAATGGAAGGAGAAACAAGGGAGAGACAGCAGGAAGCAAAACATCGGAATTAAAGAAAGGTTAGGTGAAGGAGGGAGGGAAGGGAAGGGGAGAATTAGAGAAGGACTAGAGGGAGAAGGGAGAAAGGGAAGGAAACATGATACCGCTAAGGAAGGAGCAAGTAGTTTAAGAGAGAGAGAGAGAGAGAGAGAGAGAGAGAGAGAGAGAGAGAGAGAGAGAGAGAGAGAGAGAGAGAGAGAGAGAGAGAGAGAGAGAGAGAGAGAGAGAGAGAGAATTGGAGTTAGATGAGAAAGTGAAAATATACCGGATCCAGTTTTAGGATTTACACTTAGCGCTTCAATTGGCAGTCTAGTTTTCCACTAATCCAGTTTCATACGGATTCAGAATCGTTTCCCTTTCATCCTCAGATTCATCGTAAAAAAAACCGTAGAGCTATGCAACCATTTTTCACCGCACAAAAGCTGATGGTATGGTTTTCCTTTCATTCTCAGCTTCCAAATAAATACCTGCAACTCTCCAATCACTCATAATTGTTCAAACGCTGATTATATGTTTTTCCTTTCATTCTGGGATTCCTAATTAGTTGCTGTATCAATCCAATCATTCCCAGTTGCACAAAAGCTGGTAATATCGTTTTCCAGTTATCAGCTTTGTGTGTAAATAAAATAAGAGGAAAAATAGCTGAACCACTTCTACTTGTCGATATTTCATTTCAATTCCAGTACCTTTAGCTGATGATATAAACTCGCTGATAATATATTTTTTTAGCGATAATATAGCTTTGTGAGGAAGTAAAAAAAAAAAAAAAAAGATTAAACAACTTCTACTTGCCAATGTTTCAGCTTTGTTTCAATTCCAAAACCTTCCGCTGATGATATATTTTCGCTGATAATATATTTTTTGGTGATAGTATTTTTTTTTACATCCCCGCCTATAGCGCCGGTAGGCTTTCTTCAGGGGCCAGACGGTCGGCCCAAGCCCGTCATGGCGCAGGCAATTGTTTATAGTGGCGCCAGTTATAGTCTGTTCACGGAGCCTGTTCATTTGGCGCCTAGGCAGCGTTTGTTACGGCTCCTGTGATTGGCTGCACCCCTCCCTCACTCACATGCCATTCATGTCCGCCGTGACGCTACACACTTGCATTTTCTTCGTCATAGCTCGTCTCTTATTCACGACAGACCACTTTATTTGGTACCGTTGGACTCAGCAGTAATTGTGCAACTCTGTTATATTTATCTAAACTCGATAAAATAAAACATAAAGGAAATGTGATGAGTTGAAGTCATAAGACAGCTCCGAAATGTTTATAACTCGGTTGACTTATCATCGCTTTTCTCAGCAGTCTTTGAACCAGGGTTGAAATAAATAATAATAATTTCATCAGATTATAGATAAAACGTGACATGAGCATAACACAGAACGGTTTCTAAGGATGGGTACAGCGACGACGCATGACTGTCCGCTGCCTGGTCGCCGGTCGGCCGCCGCTTGTGGTGAATTAGGCTATTTTTCGTCTTCTTATTTCTTTCGCTGCATTCATCGTCAACAAACGAAAACCCATATGCATTATCCCAACTTCAATAAAAACAAATTACTGATGAGTGCCCGAAACACACACACGTACACACACACACACACACACACACACACACACACACATATATATATATATATATATATATATATATATATATATATATATATATATATATATATATATATATATATATATATATATATATATATATATATATATATATATATATATATATATATATATATATATATATATATATATATATATATATATATATATATATATATATATATATATATATATATATATATGTGTGTGTGTGTGTGTGTGTGTCGGGCACTCATCAGTAGATTTTTTTATTGTAGTTGGGATAATGCATAAGGGTTTTCGTTTGTTGACGATGAATGCAGCGAAATAAGTGCTTTTCTTATTCCAATTTACAACTAAGTAATCTATTCTTCGTTCTTTATTTTTTCTAGTCATTTCTTTTTATTAACATATATGCTCGTCTTTTTGGTGCTTTTCTTATTGCAATCTATAACTAATTAATCTATTCTTCGTTCCTTATATTTTCCAGGTAATTCTTTTTTATTAACTTGTATGCTTGTCTTTTTTTGTGCTTTTCTTATTCCAATTTATAACTAACTAATCTATTCTTCGTTCCTTATATTTTCCAGGTATTTCGTTTTATTAACTTGTATGCTTGTCTTTTTTTGTGCTTTTCTTATTCTAATCTATAACTAACTAATCTATTCTGCGCTCCTTATTTTTTCTAATTACTTCTTTTCATTAACTTCTATGATTGTCTTTTTTGTGCTGTTCTTATTCCAATATATAACTAGCTAATCTATTTTTCTTTCCTTATATTTTTTAGTTATTTCTTTTCATTAACTTGTATGGTTGTCTTTTTGGTACTTTTCTTATTCCAATCTATAAATAACTAATATATCCTTTGTTCCTTATATTTTCTAGTTATTTCTGTAATTAACTTGTATGCTCGTCTTTTTCGTGCTTTTCTTTCCAATTCCAATTTATAACTAACTAATGTATTGTTCTTTCCATATTTTTGTATTTACTTCTTTTCAGTATCTTCTGTGCTAGTCTTTTCAGTACTTTCCTTATTCCAATCTATAACTAACTAATCTATCCTTCGTTCCTTTTATTTTCTAGATATTTTTTATTAACTTGTATGGCCGTCTTTTTGGTGCTATTATTATTCCAATCTATAACTAACTAATCTATTCTTCGTTCCTTATTTTCGAGGTATTTTTTTATTAACTTCTATGCCTGTCTTTTTTAGTGCTTCTCTTATTCCAAACTATAACCAACTAATCTTTTTTTTTTCCTTATATTTTTCTAGTTATTTCTTTTTATTAACTTCTATGCTCGTCTTTTTGGTGCTTCTCTTATTCCAATCTATAACTAACTAATCTATTCTTCTTTCCTTATTTTTCCAGATATTTCTTTTTATTAATTCGTATGTTCGTCTTTTAGGTACTTTTATTATTCCAGTCAGTAACTATAACTAATCTATTCTTTCCTTATATTTTCTAGTTATTTCTTTTCACTAACTTCTATGCTCGTCTTTTTGGGTTCTTTTCTTATTCCAATTTGTAACTAACTAATCTATTCCTCGTTCTTTATTTTCTAGCTATTTCTTTTCATTAACTTCTATACCTGTCTTTCTTGGTACTTTTCTTATTCCAATTTATAACTAACTAATCTATTCCTCGTTCTTTATTTTCTAGTTATTTCTTTTCAATAACTCCTATGCCTGTCTTGTTTGGTATTTTTCTAATTCCAATTTATAACTAATCTATTTTTCTTTCTCTATATTTTCTAGTTACTCCTTTTCATTAACTTCTATGCCTCTCTTTTTAGGTACTTTTCTTATTCCAATTTATAACTGACTAATCTATTCCTCGTTCCTTATTTTTCTAGTTATTTCTTTTCATTAACTTGTATGCTTGTCTTTTTTGGTACTTTTCTTATTCCAATTTATAACTAACTAATCTATTTTTCTTTCTCTATATTTTCTAGTTATTTCTTTTCATTAACTTCTTTGCTTGTCTTTTTTGGTTCTTTTCTTATTCCAGTCTATAACTTACTATTGTATCCTTCGTTAATTATTTTTCTATTCTATCCTTATTATTCCAATTTATAACTAACTAATCTATTTTTCTTTCTCTATACTTTCTAGTTATTTCTTTTTATTACTTCTATGCTTGTCTTTTTGGTGCTTCTCTTATTCCAATCTATATATTCTTTCCTTATTTTTCCTTATATTTCTTTTTATTAATTCGTATGCTCGTCTTTTGGGTACTTTTCTTATTGCAATCAATAACTAACTAATCTATTATTTTCTTATATTTTCTAGTTATTTCTTTTCATTAACTTCTATGCTCGTCTTTTTGTGTTCGTTTCTTATTCCAAATTATAACTGATCGATTCCTTGTTCCTTATATTTTCTAGCTATTTATTTTTATTAACTTGCATGCCTGTCTTTTTTGGTGGTTTTCTTATTCCAATTTATAACTAACTAATCTATTATTCGTTCCTTATTTTTCTATTTATTTTTTTATTAACCTCTATGCTCGTCTTTTTGGCTCTTTTCTTATTCCAAATCATAACTAACATCTATTTTTCTTTCCTTTTTTTTCCAGGTATTTCTTTTTATTAACTTGTATGCTTGTCTTTTTTGGTGCTTTTCTTATTCCAATTTATAACAAACTAATCTATCCTTCTTTCCATATTTTTCTATTTACTTGTTTTCATTAGCTTCTATGCTCGTTTTTTTGGTACTTTTCTTTATTCCAGTCTATAACTAATTAATCTATTCTTCGTTCCTTATTTTTCTTGTTATTTCTTTTATTAAGCTCTGTGCTCGTCTTTTTAATGCTTTTCTTATTCGAATCAATAACTAACTAATCTATTCTTTCCTTATTTTTTATAGTTATTTCTTTTAATTAACTTCTCTGCTTGTCTCCTTCGGTTCTTTTCTTATTCCAATTTATAACTAATTAATCTATTTCTCTTTCCTTATATTTTCTAGCTAGTTCTTTTTATTAACTTGTGTGCTTGTCTTTTTGGTGCTTTTCTTATTCCAATTTATAACTAAGTAATCTATACTGCGTTCCTTTTATTTTCTAGTTATTTATTTTATTAACTTTTATGCTCGTCTTTTTTGGTGCTTTTCTTATTCCAATCTTTAACTAACTAATATATTCTTCGTTCCTTATATTTTTTAGTTATTTCTTTTCATTAACCCCTATGCTTGTCTTTTTTGTTCTTTTCTTATTCCAATCTATAACTAACTAATCTATTCTTTCCTCACTTTTCCAGGTATTTATTTTCATTAACTTCTATGCTCGTCTTTTTGGTACTTTTCTTGTTCCAATTTATAACTATTTTATTCCTCGTTCCTTATATTTTCTAGTCATTTTTTTTATTAAGTTGTATGCTGTCTTTTTTGTGCTGTTCTATTGCAATCTATAACTAAATAATCTATTCTGCGTTCCTTATTTTTCCAGGTATTTCTTTTTATAAACTTCTATGCCTGTCTTTTTGGTACTTATCTTATTCCAATTTATAACTAACTAATCTATTTTTCTTTCCTTATTTTTCCAGGTATTTCTTTTTATTAACTTGGATGCTTGTCTTTTTGGTACTTTTCTTATTCCAATCTATAACTAACTAATATATTTTTCTTTCCTTATATTTTCTAGTTATTTCTTTTCATTAACCTCTATGCTCGTCTTTTTAGTACTTATCTTTTTTCAGTCTATAACAAACCAATCCCTTTTTCTTTCCTTATATTTTCTAGTTATTTCTTTTCATTAACTTCTATGCTCGTCTTTTTTTTTTCTTATTTCAATCTATTACTAACCAATCTATTCTTTTTTCCTTATATTTTTCTAGTTATTTCTTTTTATTAACTTCTATGCTCGTCTTTTTGGTGCTGTTCTTATTCCAATCTATAAATAACTAATGATTTTTTTCCCTATTTTTCTAGTTATTTCTTTCATTAACTTCTAGGCTCGTCTTTTGGTACTTTTCTTATTACAATTTATAATTAACTAATCAATTCCTTGTTCATCATATTTCTAGTTATTTCTTTTATTAACCTCTGTGGTCGTCTTTTTAGTGCTTTTCTTATTCGAATTTATAACTAACTAATCTTTTATTCGTTCCTTATATTTTCTAGTTATTTCTTTTAATTAACCTTTATGCCTGTCTTTTTTAGTGGTTTTCTTATTCCAGTCTCTAACTAACTAATACATTTTTCTTTCCCTATATTTTCTAGTTATTTATTTTTATTAACGTGTGCTCGTCTATTTGGTACTTTTCTTATTCCAATTTATAACTAATTTATTCTTTCCTTGTTTTTCCAGTTATTTTTTTTTATTAACCTGTATGCTTGTTTTTTTGTTACTTTTCGTATTACAATTTATAACTAACTAAACTATTCTCTGCTTATTTTTCCAGATATTTCTTTTTATTATTTCTATGCTCGTCTTTTTGGAGCTTTTCTTATTCTAATTTATAACTAACTCATCTACTCTTCCCTTATTTTTCCAGGGGTTTCTTTTCATTAACTTCTATTCCTGTCTTTTTGGTACTTTTCTTATTCCAATTTATAACTAAGTAATCTATTCTTCGTTCCTTATATTATCTAGTCATTTCTTTTCATTAACTTGTATGCCTGTCTTTTTTGTGCTTTTCTTTTTCCAGTCTATAACTAACTAATCTATTCTGCTATCGTTATTCTTCTAGATTTTTTTATTATTAACTTCTATGCCTGTCTCTTTTAGTGCTTTTCTTATTCCAATTTATAACTAACTAATAATTTTTTCTTTCCTTATATATAAGTTATTTCTTTTAATTAATTTCTATGGTTTTCTTTTTTGGTAATTTTCTTATTCCAATTTATAAGAAACTAATCTATTCTTCTCTCCATATTTTTCTAATTACTTCTTTTTATTAACTTCTATGCTCCTCTTTTTGGTACGTTACTTATTCCAATCTATAACTAACTAATCTATTCTTCGTTCCTTATTTTTCTAGTTATTTCTTTTCATTAACTTGTATGCTTGTCTTTTTGGTACTTTTCTTATTCCAATCTATAACTAACTAATCTATTTTTCGTTCCTTGTTTTTCTCGTTATTACTTTTATTAACCTGAGTGCTCGTCTTTTTAGTGCTTTTCTTATTCCAATTTATAACTAACTAATCTATTCTTCTTTCCATATTCTGTACTTATTTCTTTTTTATTAACTTCTATGCTTGTCTTTTTTGGTTCTTTGCTTATTCCAATACATAAATAATTAATCTGTTTTATGCTCCTTATTTTTATCTATTTACTTTTTTTTTATATTTTGTATGCTTGTCTTTTTTGGTTATTTTCTTATTCCAATTTATAACTAACTAATCTATTCCTTCCTTATTTTTCCAGGCATTTCTTTTTATTATTTCTGTGCCTGTTTTTTTTTTTGTACTTTTCTTATTCCATTTATAATTAACTAATCTATTCATCGTTCCTTATATTTTCTTGTCATCTCTTTTTATTAACTTGTATGTTTGTATTTTTGGTGCTGTTCTTATTGCAATCTATAACTAACTAATCTATTCTTCCCTTATTTTTCCAGGTATTTCTTTTCATTAACTTTTATGCTTGTGTTTTTTGGTACTTTTCTATCTATATAACTAAGTAGTCTATTCTTTCCTTATTTTTCCAGATATTTCTTTTTATTAATTCGTATGCTCGTCTCTTGGGTATTTTTCTTATTCCAATCAATAACTAACTAATATATTGTTTCCTTATACTTTCTAGTATTTTTCTTTTCACTAACTTCTATGCTCGTCTTTTTGGTGCCTTTCTTTTTCCAGTCTATAAGTAACTAATCTATTCTTCGTTCCTTATTTTTCTTTTTATTGCTTTTTATTAACTTCTATGCTTGTCTTTTTCGTGCCGTTCTTATTCCAATCTATAACTAACTAATCAATTTTTTGCTAATTATATTTCTATTTGTTTGTTTTTATTAACTAGCATGCCTGTCTTTTTTGGTTATATTCTTATCCAAATTTATAACTAACTTATCTATGCCTTCCTTATTTTTTCCAGTTATTTCTTTTTATTATTTCTATGCTCGTTTTTTTGGTTCATTTCTTATTCCAATTTATAACTAACTAATCTATCCTTCGGTCCTTATTCTTCCAGGTATTTATTTTTATTAACTTGTATATTCGTCTTTTTGGTACTTTTCTTATTCCAATCTATAACTAACTAATCTATTCTTCGTTCCTTATTTTTCATGTTATTTCTTTTCATTAACTTATATGCTTGTCTTTTTGGTATTTTTCTTATTCCAATTTATAACTAACTAATATATTCTATAGAGGTATTTCTTTTATTAACTTGTATGCTCGTCTTTTTGTACTTTTCTTATCCCATTCTAAAACTAACTAATCTATTCGATACTTTTTTTTTCCAGGTATCTCTTTTTATTAACTTCTATGCCTGTCTTTTTTGGTACGTTTCTTATTCCAATCTATAACTAATCTATTTTTTGCTCCTGATATTTCTATATATTTGTTTTTATTAACTTGTATGCCTGTCTTTTTTGGTTCTTTTCTTATTCAAATATATAATTAACTAATCTATTCCTTCCTTATTTTTTCCAGGTATTTCTTTTTATTATTTCTATGCTCGTCTTTTTGGTCCTTTTCTTATTCCAATTTATAACTAACTAATCTATTCTTCCCTTATTTTTCCAGGTATTTCTTTTCATTAACTTATATGCCTGTCTTTTTGGTGCTGTTCTTATTCCAATCTAAATTGGAATAAGAAAAGCACTAAAAAAGACAAGCATACAAGTTAATAAAAAAGAAATGACTAGAAAATAAAGGGAACGAAGAATAGATTACTTAGTTATAAATTGGAATAAGAAAAGTACCAAAAAGACAGGCATAGAAATTAATGAAAAGAAAAACCTGGAAAAATAAGGGAAGAATAGACTAGTTAGTTATAGATTGAAATAAGAAAAGTACCAAAAAGATGAGCATAGAAGTTAATGAAAAGAAATAACTAGAAAATAAGAAACGAAGAATAGATTAGTTAGTTATAGACTGTAATTGGAATAAGAAAAGTGCCAAAAAAGACTGGTATAGAAGTTAATGAAAAGAAATAACTAAAAAATAAATAATGAGGAATAGATTAGTTAGTTATAAATTGGAATAAGAAAAGAACCCAAAAAGACGAGCATAAGTTAATGAAAAGAAATAGCGGGGAAAATAAGGAAAGAATAGATTAGTTAGTTATAGATTGGAATAAGAAAAGAACCAAAAAAGACAAGCATACAAGTTAATAAAAAAGAAATAACTAGAAAAATATAAGGAAAGGAAAATAGATTTGTTACTTATAAATTGGAATAAGAGAAGTACCAAAAAAGACAAGCATAGAAGTTAATAAAAAGAAATATCTGGAAAAATAAGGAAAGAAGAATAGATAAGTTAGTTATAAATTGGAATAAGAAGAGCACTAAAAAAGACAGACATAGAAATTAATAAAATGAAATAAGAAGAAAAATAAGGAATGCTAAATTGATTAGTTAGTTATAGATTGGAATAAGAAAAGCACAAAAAAGACAAGCATACAAGTTAATGAAAAGAAATACCTGGAAAAATAAGGAACGAAGAATACATTAGTTACTTATAAATTGGAATAAAAAAGTACCAAAAAGATAGGCATAGAAGTTAATAAAAAGAAATAAGAAGAAAAATGTGGGACGAGGAATAGATTAGTTAGTTATAGATTGGAATTAGAAAAGAACCAAAAAGACTGGCATAGAAGTAAATTAAAAGAAATAACAAAAAAATATAAGGAAAGAAAAATAGATTAGTTAGTTATGAATTGGAATAAGAAAATTACTAAAAAGACGAACTTAGAAGTTAATGAAAAGAAGTAAATAGAAAAATATGGAAAGAAGAATAGTTAAGTTAGTTATAAATTGGAATAAGAAAAGCTCTAAAAAAGACAAGCATAGAAGTTAATAAAAAGAACTAGCTTGAAAATATAAGGAGCGAGAAATAGATTAGTTAGTTATAAATTGGAATAAGAAAAGAACCCAAAAAGACGAGCATAGAAGTTAATGAAAAGAAATATATGGGAAAATAAGGAAAGAATAGATTAGTTAGTTATAGATTGGAATATGAAAAGAACTAAAAAAGACAAGCATACAAGTTAATAAAAAATAAATAACTAGAAAAATATAAGGAAAGAAAAATAGATTTCTTACTTATAGTTTGGAATAAGAAAAGTACCAAAAAAGACAAGCATAGAAGTTAATAAAAAGAAATACCTGTAAAAATAAGGAAAGAAGAATAGATTAGTTAGTTATAAATTGGAATAAGAAGAGCACTAAAAAAGACAGGCATAGAAATTAATAAAATGAAATAAGAAGAAAAATAATGAAATGCAAAATAGATTAGTTAGTTATAGATTGGAATAAGAAAAGCACAAAAAAGACAAGCATACGAGTTAATGAAAAGAAATACTTGGAAAAATAAGGAACGAAGAATACATTATTTACTTATAAATTGGAATAAAAAAGTACCAAAAAGATAGGCATAGAAGTTAATAAAAAGAAATAAGAAGAGAAATGTGGGACGAGGAATAGATTAGTTAGTTATAGATTAGAATTAGAAAAGAACCAAAAAGCCAGGCATAGAAGTTAATTAAAAGAAATAACTAAAAAAAAAATATAAGGAAAGAAAAATAGATTAGTTAGTTATAAATTGGAATAAGAAAAGCACCAAAAAAGACAAGCATAGAAGTTAATAAAAAATAACTAGCTAGAAAATATAAGGAACGATATATAGATTAGTTAGTTATAAATTGGAATAAGAAAAGAACCCAAAAAGACGAACATAGAAGGTAATGAAAAGAAATATAATAAGGAAAGAATAGATTAGTTAGTTATAGATGGGAATAAGAAAAGAACTAAAAAATACAAGCCTACAAGTTAATAAAAAAGAAATAACTAGAAAAATATAATGAAAGAAAAATAGTTTTGTTACTTATAGATTGGAATAAGAAAAGTACCAAAAAAGACAATCATAGAAGTTAATAAAAAGAAATACCTGGAAAAATAAGGAAAAAAGAATAGATTAGTTAGTCATAAACTGGAATAAGAAAAGAACCCAAGAAGACGAGCATAGAAGTTAACGAAAAGAAATATCTGGGAAAAACAGGAAAGAATAGATTAGTTAGTTATAGATTGGAATAAAAAAAGAACCAAAAAAGACAAGCATACAAGTTAATAAAAAGAAATACCTGTAAAAATCAGGAAAGAAGAATAGATAAGTTAGTTATAAATTGGAATAAGAAGAGCACTAAAAAGACAGGCATAGAAGTTAATAAAATGAAATAAGAAGAAAAAATAAGGAATGCAGAATAGATTTGTGAGTTATAGATTGGAATAAGAAAAGCACAAAAAAGACAAGCATACGAGTTAATGAAAAGAAATACCTGGAAAAATAAGGAACGAAGAATACATTATTTACTTATAAATTGGAATAAAAAAAGTACCAAAAAGATAGGCATAGAAGTTAATAAAAAAGAAAAAAAGAAGAAAAATGTGGGACGAGGAATAGATTAGTTAGTTATAGATTGGAATTAGAAAAGAACCAAAAAGACAGGCATAGACATTAATTAAAACAAATAACTAAAAAAATAAAAGGAAAGAAAAATAGATTAGTAGTTATAAATTGGATTAAGAAAAGTACTAATAAGACGAGCATAGAAGTTAATGAAAAGAAGTAAATATAAAAATGTGGAAAGAAGAATAGTTAAGTTAGTTATAAATTGGAATAAGAAAAGCACCAAAAAAGACAAGCATAGATGTTAATAAAAATAGCTAGCTAGAAAATATAAGGCACGAGAAATAGATTAGTTAGTTATAAATTGGAATAAGAAAAGAGCCCAAAAAGACGAGCATAGAAGTTAATGAAAAGAAATAACTAGAAAATATAAGGAAATAATAGATTAGTTAGTTATTGATTGGAATAAGAAAAGTACCCAAAAGACGAGCATACGAATTAATAAAAAGAAATATCTGGAAAAATAAGGAAAGAAGAATAGATTAGTTAGTTATAGATTGGAGTAAGAGAAGCACCAAAAAGACGAGCGTACAAGTTAATAAAAAGAAATAACTAGAAAATATAAGGAAAAAAAAATTAGTCAGTTATAGATTGGAATAAGAGAAGCACTAAAAAAGACAGGCATAGAAGTTAATAAAATAATTACTTCGAAAATAAGGAACTTAGAACAGATTAGTTAGTTGTAGATTGGAATAAGAATAGCACCAAAAAGACGGGCATACAAGTTAATAAAAAAAATAACTAGAAAATAAAAGGGACGAAGGATAGATTAGTTAATTATAGATTGGAATAAGGAAAGTACTGAAAAGACGAGCATAGAAGTTAATGAAAAGAAGTAAATAGAAAAATATGGAAAGAAGAATAGATTAGTTAGTTATAAATTGGAATAAGAAAAGCACCAAAAAGACAAGCATAGAAGTTAATGAAAAGAAGTAAATAGAAAAATAAGGAACGCAGAATAGATTCGTTAGTTAAAAATTGGAATAAGAACAGCGCCAAAAAGACAAGCATAGAAGTTAATGAAAAGAAGTAAATAGAAAAAATATGGAAAGAATAATAGATTAGTTAGTTATAGATTGGTATAAGAAAAGCACAAAAAAGACAAACATACA